>NW_026607859.1:0-108602 GCF_029499605.1 Hyla sarda
CCAGATATGAGAGCAAGCGAGCCAGCCAGATATGAGAGCGAGCGAGCCAGATAAGAGAGCGAGCAAGACAAGAGAGCAAGCGAGCGAGCCAGATATGAGAGAGAACGAGCCAGATATGAGAGCAAGCGAGCCAGCCAGATGTGAGAGCGAGCCAGATATTCGAGCGAGCCAGACAAGAAAGCAAGCGAGGCGAACCAGATATGAGAGCAAGCGAGAAAGCCAGATGTGAGAGCGAGCCAGATAAGAGAGCGAACCAGACAAGAGAGCAAGCGAGAAAGCCAGATATGAGAGCGAGCGAGCCAGACATGAGAGCAAGCGAGCGAGCCAGATATGAGAGCGAGCGAGCCAGACATGAGAGCAAGCGAGCGAGCCAGATATGAGAGCGATGCGAGCCAGATAAGAGAGCAAGCCAGACAAGAGAGCAAGCGAGCGAGCAAGATATGAGAGCAAGCGAGCCAGCCAGATATGAGAGCGAGCAAGCCAGATAAGAGAGCGAGCAAGACAAGAGAGCAAGCGAACTAGCCAGATATGAGAGCAAGCGAGCGAGCCAGATTTGAGAGCGAGCGAGAAAGATATGCGAGGGAGCCAGATAAGAGAGCGAGCCAGACAAGAGAGCAAGCAAGCGAGCCAGATATGAGAGCACGCGAGCGAGCCGGATATGAGAGCAAGCGAGCAAGCCAGATATGAGAGCAAGCGAGCGAGCCAGATTTGAGAGCGAGCGAGCCAGATTTGCAAGCGAGCGAGCCAGATATGTACCGAGCAAGCCAGATTAGAGAGCGAGCCAGACAAGAGAGGCAAGCGAGCGAGCCAGATATGAGAGCAAGCGAGCGAGCCAGATATGAGAGCAAGCGAGCCAGCCAGATATGAGAGCGAGCGAGCCAGATAAGGGAGCGAGCAAGACAAGAGAGCAAGCGAGCGAGCCAGATATGAGAGCAAGCGAGCCAGCCAGATATGAGAGCGAGCGAGCCAGATAAGAGAGCAAGCCAGACAAGAGAGCAAGCGAGCGAGCCAGATATGCTAGCAAGCAAGCCAGATAAGAGAGCGAGCCAGACAAGAGAGCAAGCGAGCGAGCCAGATATGAGAGAAAGCGAGCGAGCCAGATGTGAGAGCGAGACAGGTAAGAGAGCAAGCCAGACAAGAGAGCAAGCGAGCGAGCCAGATTTGCTAGTGAGCAAGCCAGATAAGAGAGCGAGCCAGACAAGAGATTAAGCGAGCGAGCCAGATATGAGAGCAAGCGAGCGAGCCAGATGTGAGAGCGAGCGAGCAAGATATGCTAGCGAGCCAGATAAGAGAGCGAGCAAGACAAGAGAGCAGCTAACGAGCCAGATATGAGAGCAAGCGAGAAAGCCAGATGTGAGAGAAAGCGAGGCAGATAAGAGAGCGAGCCAGACAATTAAGCAAGCGAGCGAGCCAGATAAGAGAGCGAGCCAGACAAGAGAGCAAGCGAGCAAGCCAGATAAGAGAGCGAGCCAAACAAGAGAGCAAGCGAGCAAGCCAGATATGAGAACAAGCGAGCCAGCCAGATATGAGAGCGAGCGAGCCAGATAAGAGAGCGAGCAAGACAAGAGAGCAAGCGAACTAGCCAGATATGAGAGCAAGCGAGCGAGCCAGATTTGAGAGCGAGCGAGCCAGATATGCGAGCGAGCCAGATAAGAGAGCGAGCCAGACAAGAGAGCAAGCGAGCGAGCCAGATATGAGAGCAAGCGAGCGAGCCAGATATGAGAGCAAGCGAGCAAGCCAGATATGAGAGTAAGCGAGCGAGCAAGATTTGAGAGCTACTGAGCCAGATTTGAGAGCGAGCGAGCCAGATATGTGAGCGAGCCATAAAAGAGAGCGAGACAGACAAGAGAGCAAGCGAGCGAGTCAGATATGAGAGCAAGCTAGCAAGCCAGATATGCGAGCGAGCCAGATAAGAGAGCGAGCCAGACAAGAGAGCAAGCGAGCGACCAGATATGAAAGCAAGCAAGCAAGCCAGATTTGAGAGAGAGCGAGGCAGATAAGAGAGCGAGCCAGACAATTAAGCAAGCGAGCGATCCAGATATGAGAGCAAGCGAGCGATCCAGATAAGAGAGCGAGACAGACATGAGAGCGAGCGAGCCAGATATGAGAGCAAGCGAGTGAGCCAGATATGAGAGCGAGCGAGCCAGATAAGAGAGCGAGCAAGACAAGAGAGCAAGCGAGCGAGCCAGATAAGAGAGCCAGCGAGCCAGATAAGAGAGCAAGCCAGACAAGAGAGCAAGCGAGCGAGCCAGATATGCTAGCAAGCAAGCCAGATAAGAGAGCGAGCCAGACAAGAGAGCAAGCGAGCAAGCCAGATATGAGAGCAAGCGAGCAAGCCAGATATGAGAGCGAGCCAGATAAGAGAGCGAACCAGACAAGAGAGCAAGCGAGAAAGCCAGATATGTGAGCAAGCGAGCCAGACATGAGAGCAAGCGAGCGAGCCAGATATGAGAGCGAGCGAGCCAGACATGAGAGCAAGCGAGCGAGCCAGATATGAGAGCGAGCGAGCCAGATAAGAGAGGAAGTCAGACAAGAGAGCAAGCGAGCGAGCCAGTTATGCTAGCGAGCAAGCCAGATAAGAGAGCGAGCGAGCTAGGTATGAGAGCAAGCGAGCGAGCCATATGTGAGAGAGAGACAGATAAGAGAGCAAGTCAGACAAGAGAGCAAGCGAGCGAGCAAGATATGCGAGCGAGCCAGATAAGAGAGCGAGCCAGACAAGAGAGCAAGCGAGCGAGCCAGATATGAGAGCAAGCGAGCAAGCCAGATGTGAGAGAGAGCGAGGCAGATAAGAGAGCGAGCCAGACAATTAAGCAAGCGAGCGAGCCAGATATGAGAGCAAGCGAGCGATCCAGATATGAGAGCGAGCCAGACATGAGAGCGAGCGAGCAAGATATGAGAGCAAGCGAGCGAGCCAGATATGAGAGCAAGCGAGCCAGCCAGATATGAGAGCGAGCGAGCCAGATAAGAGTGAGCAAGACAAGAGAGCAAGCGAGCTAGCCAGATATGAGAGCGAGCCAGACAAGAGAGCAAGCGAGCGAGCCAGATATGAAAGCAAGCGAGCGAGCCAGATATGAGAGCAAGCGAGTGAGCCAGAAATGAGAGCAAGCGAGCCAGCCAGTAATGAGAGCAAGCGAGCCAGCCAGATATGAGAGCGAGCGAGCCAGATAAGGGAGCGAGCAAGACAAGAGAGCAAGCGAACTAGCCAGATATGAGAGCAAGCGAGCGAGCCAGATTTGAGAGCGAGCGAGCCAGATATGCGAGCGAGCCAGATAAGAGAGCGAGCCAGACAAGAGAGCAAGCCAGATATGAGAGTAAGCGAGCGAGCCAGATTTGAGAGCTACCGAGCCAGATTTGAGAGCGAGCGAGCCAGATATGTGAGCGAGCCATAAAAGAGAGCGAGACAGACAAGAGAGAAAGCGAGCGAGCCAGATATGAGAGCAAGCTAGCAAGCCAGAAATGAGAGCGAGCCAGATAAGAGAGCGAGCCAGACAAGAGAGCAAGCGAGCGAGCCAGATATGAGAGCAAGCGAGCCAGCTCTATGTGAGAGCGAGCGAGACAGATATGTGAGCGAGCCAGATAAGAGAGCGAGCCAGACAAGAGAGCAAGCGAGCCAGATATGAGAGCAAGCGAGCGAGCCAGATATGAGAGCAAGCAAGCCAGCCAGATGTGAGAGCGAGCGAGCCAGATATGCGAGCAAGCGAGCGAGCCAGAGATGAGAGCGAGCGAGCCAGACATGAGAGGAAGTGAGCGAGCCAGATATGAGAGCGAGCGAGCCAGATAAGAGAGCAAGCCAGACAAGAGAGCAAGCGAGCGAGCCAGATATGCTAGCAAGCAAGCCAGATAAGAGAGCGAGCCAGACAAGAGAGCAAGCGAGCGAGCCAGATATGAGAGCAAGCGAACGAGCCAGATGTGAGATCGAGACAGGTAAGAGAGCAAGCCAGACAAGAGAGCAAGCGAGCGAGCCAGATATGCTAGTGAGCAAGCCAGATAAGAGAGCGAGCCAGACAAGAGAGCAAGCGAGCGAGCCAGATATGAGAGCAAGCGAGCGAGCTAGATGTGAGAGCGAGCGAGCAAGATATGCGAGCGAGCCAGATAAGAGAGCGAGCCAGACAAGAGAGCAGCGAGCGAGCCAGATATGAGAGCAAGCGAGCAAGCCAGATGTGAGAGAGCGAGGCAGATAAGAGCGAGCCAGACAATTAAGCAAGCGAGCGAGCCAGATAAGAGAGCGAGCGAGCGAGCTAGATATGAGAGCAAGCGAGCGAGCCAGATGTGAGAGCGAGACAGATAAGAGAGCAAGTCAGACAAGAGAGCAAGCGAGCGAGCAAGATATGCGAGCGAGCCAGATAAGAGAGCGAGCCAGACAAGAGAGCAGCGAGCGAGCCAGGCCAGATATGAGAGCAAGCGAGCAAGCCAGATGTGAGAGAGAGCGAGGCAGATAAGAGAGCGAGCCAGACAATTAAGCAAGCGAGCGAGCCAGATATGAGAGCAAGCGAGCGATCCAGATAAGAGAGCGAGCCAGACATGAGAGCGAGCGAGCCAGATATGAGAGCAAGCAAGCGAGCCAGATATGAGAGCAAGCGAGCTAGCCAGATATGAGAGCGAGCCAGATATGAGAGCAAGCGAGCGAGCCAGAAATGAGAGCAAGCGAGCCAGCCAGAAATGAGAGCAAGTGAGCCAGCCAGATGTGAGAGCGAGCGAGCCAGATATGCGAGCGAGCCAGATAAGAGAGCAAGCCAGACAAGAGAGCAAGCGTGCGAGCCAGATATGCTAGCGAGCAAGCCAGATAAGAGAGCGAGCAAGAAAAGAGAGCAAGCGAGCGAGCCAGATATGAGAGTAAGCGAGCCAGCCAGATATGAGAGCGAGCGAGCCAGATAAGAGAGCGAGCAAGACAAGAGAGCAAGCGAACTAGCCAGATATGAGAGCATGCGAGCGAGCCAGATAAGAGAGCGAGGCAGATAAGAGAGCAAGCGAGCGAGCCATATATGAGAGCAAGCGAGCGAGCCGGATATGAGAGCAAGCGAGCAAGCCAGATATGAGAGCAAGCGAGCGAGCCAGATTTAAGAGCGACCGAGCCAGATTTGAGAGCGAGCGAGAAAGATATGCGAGGGAGCCAGATAAGAGAGCGAGCCAGCCAAGAGAGCAAGCGAGCGAGCCAGATATGAGAGCAAGCGAGCGAGCCGGATATGAGAGCAAGCGAGTAAGCCAGATATGAGAGCAAGCGAGCGAGCCAGATTTAAGAGCGACCGAGCCATATTTGAGAGCGAGCGAGCCAGATATGTGAGCGAGCCATAAAAGAGAGTGAGACAGACATGAGAGCAAGCGAGCTAGCCAGATATGAGAGCGAGCCAGACAAGAGAGCAAGCGAGCGAGCCAGATATGAGAGCAAGCGAGCGAGCCAGATATGAGAGCAAGCGAGCGAGCCAGAAATGAGAGCAAGCGAGCCAGCCAGAAATGAGAGCAAGCGAGCCAGCCAGATGTGAGAGCGAGCTAGCCAGATATTCGAGTGAGCCATATAAGAGAGCGAGCCAGACAAGAGAGCAAGCGAGAAAGCCAGATATGAGAGCGAGCGAGCCAGACATGAGAGCAAGCGAGCGAGCCAGATATGAGAGCGAGCGAGCCAGATAAGAGAGCAAGCCAGACAAGAGAGCAAGCGTGCGAGCCAGATATTCTAGCGAGCAAGCCAGATCAGAGAGCAAGCCAGACAAGAGAGCAAGCGAGCGAGCCAGATATGAGAGCAAGCGAGCCAGCCAGATATGAGAGCGAGCGAGCCAGATAAGAGAGCGAGCAAGACAAGAGAGCAAGCGAGCGAGCCAGATATGAGAGAGAACGAGCCAGATATGAGAGCAAGCGAGCCAGCCAGATGTGAGAGCGAGCCAGATATTCGAGCGAGCCAGACAAGAAAGCAAGCGAGCGAACCAGATATGAGAGCAAGCGAGAAAGCCAGATGTGAGAGCGAGCCAGATAAGAGAGCGAACCAGACAAGAGAGCAAGCGAGAAAGCCAGATATGAGAGCGAGCGAGCCAGACATGAGAGCAAGCGAGCGAGCCAGATATGAGAGCGAGCGAGCCAGACATGAGAGCAAGCGAGCGAGCCAGATATGAGAGCGAGCGAGCCAGATAAGAGAGCAAGCCAGACAAGAGAGCAAGCGAGCGAGCCAGATATGAGAGCAAGCGAGCCAGCCAGATATGAGAGCGAGCGAGCCAGATAAGAGAGCAAGCCAGACAAGAGAGCAAGCGAGCGAGCCAGATATGCTAGCGAGCAAGCCAGATAAGAGAGCGAGCTAGATATGAGAGCAAGCGAGTGAGCCAGATGTGAGAGAGACAGATAAGAGAGCAAGTCAGACAAGAGAGCAAGCGAGCGAGCAAGATATGCGAGCGAGCCAGATAAGAGAACGAGCCAGACAAGAGAGCAGCGAGCGAGCCAGATATGAGAGCAAGCGAGCAAGCCAGATGTGAGAGAGAGAGAGGCAGATAAGAGAGCGAGCCAGACAATTAAGCAAGCGAGCGAGCCAGACAAGAGAGCAAGAGAGCGAGCCAGATATGAGAGAAAGCGAGCGAGCCAGATATGAGAGCAAGCAAGCCAGCCAGATGTGAGAGCGAGCGAGCCAGATATGCGAGCGAGCCAGATAAGAGAGGGAGCCAGACAAGAGAGCAAGCGAGCCAGATATGAGAGCAAGCGAGCAAGCCAGATATGAGAGCGAGCCAGAAAAGAGAGCAGCGAGCGAGCCAGATATTAGAGCAAGCGAGCAAGCCAGATGTGAGAGAGAGCCAGATATGAGAGCAAGCGAGCGAGCCAGATATGAGAGCAAGCGAGCCAGCCAGATATGAGAGCGAGCGAGCCAGATAAGAGAGCGAGCAAGACAAGAGAGCAAGCGAGCGATCCAGATATGAGAGCGAGCCAGATATGAGAGCAAGCGAGCGAGCCAGATATGAGAGCAAGCGAGCCAGCCAGATATGAGAGCGAGCGAGCAAGATAAGAGAGCGAGCAAGACAAGAGAGCAAGCGAGCTAGCCATATATGAGAGCGAGCAAGACAAGAGAGCAAGCGAGCGAGCCAGATATGAGAGCAAGCGAGCCAGCCAGATATGAGAGCGAGTGAGCCAGATAAGAGAGCGAGCAAGACAAGAGAGCAAGCGAACTAGCCAGATATGAGAGCAAGCGAGCGAGCCAGATTTGAGAGTGAGCGAGCCAGAAATGCGAGCGAGCCAGATAAGAGAGCGAGCCAGACAAGAGAGCAAGCGAGCGAGCCAGATATGAGAGCAAGCGAGCTAGCCGGATATGAGAGCAAGCGAGCAAGCCAGATATGAGAGCGAGCCAGATAAGAGAGCAAGCGAGCGAGCCAGATATGAGAGTAAGCGAGCCAGCCAGATATGAGAGCGAGCGAGCCAGATAAGAGAGCGAGCAAGACAAGAGAGCAAGCGAACTAGCCAGATATGAGAGCATGCGAGCGAGCCAGATAAGAGAGCGAGGCAGATAAGAGAGCAAGCGAGCGAGCCATATATGAGAGCAAGCGAGCGAGCCGGATATGAGAGCAAGCGAGCAAGCCAGATATGAGAGCAAGCGAGCGAGCCAGATTTAAGAGCGACCGAGCCAGATTTGAGAGCGAGCGAGAAAGATATGCGAGGGAGCCAGATAAGAGAGCGAGCCAGCCAAGAGAGCAAGCGAGCGAGCCAGATATGAGAGCAAGCGAGCGAGCCGGATATGAGAGCAAGCGAGTAAGCCAGATATGAGAGCAAGCGAGCGAGCCAGATTTAAGAGCGACCGAGCCAGATTTGAGAGCGAGCGAGCCAGATATGTGAGCGAGCCATAAAAGAGAGTGAGACAGACAAGAGAGAAAGCGAGCTAGCCAGATATGAGAGCGAGCCAGACAAGAGAGCAAGCGAGCGAGCCAGATATGAGAGCAAGCGAGCGAGCCAGATATGAGAGCAAGCGAGCGAGCCAGAAATGAGAGCAAGCGAGCCAGCCAGAAATGAGAGCAAGCGAGCCAGCCAGATGTGAGAGCGAGCTAGCCAGATATTCGAGTGAGCCATATAAGAGAGCGAGCCAGACAAGAGAGCAAGCGAGAAAGCCAGATATGAGAGCGAGCGAGCCAGACATGAGAGCAAGCGAGCGAGCCAGATATGAGAGCGAGCGAGCCAGATAAGAGAGCAAGCCAGACAAGAGAGCAAGCGTGCGAGCCAGATATTCTAGCGAGCAAGCCAGATCAGAGAGCAAGCCAGACAAGAGAGCAAGCGAGCGAGCCAGATATGAGAGCAAGCGAGCCAGCCAGATATGAGAGCGAGCGAGCCAGATAAGAGAGCGAGCAAGACAAGAGAGCAAGCGAGCGAGCCAGATATGAGAGAGAACGAGCCAGATATGAGAGCAAGCGAGCCAGCCAGATGTGAGAGCGAGCCAGATATTCGAGCGAGCCAGACAAGAAAGCAAGCGAGCGAACCAGATATGAGAGCAAGCGAGAAAGCCAGATGTGAGAGCGAGCCAGATAAGAGAGCGAACCAGACAAGAGAGCAAGCGAGAAAGCCAGATATGAGAGCGAGCGAGCCAGACATGAGAGCAAGCGAGCGAGCCAGATATGAGAGCGAGCGAGCCAGACATGAGAGCAAGCGAGCGAGCCAGATATGAGAGCGAGCGAGCCAGATAAGAGAGCAAGCCAGACAAGAGAGCAAGCGAGCGAGCAAGATATGAGAGCAAGCGAGCCAGCCAGATATGAGAGCGAGCAAGCCAGATAAGAGAGCGAGCAAGACAAGAGAGCAAGCGAACTAGCCAGATATGAGAGCAAGCGAGCGAGCCAGATTTGAGAGCGAGCGAGAAAGATATGCGAGGGAGCCAGATAAGAGAGCGAGCCAGACAAGAGAGCAAGCAAGCGAGCCAGATATGAGAGCACGCGAGCGAGCCGGATATGAGAGCAAGCGAGCAAGCCAGATATGAGAGCAAGCGAGCGAGCCAGATTTGAGAGCGAGCGAGCCAGATTTGCAAGCGAGCGAGCCAGATATGTACCGAGCAAGCCAGATTAGAGAGCGAGCCAGACAAGAGAGCAAGCGAGCGAGCCAGATATGAGAGCAAGCGAGCGAGCCAGATATGAGAGCAAGCGAGCCAGCCAGATATGAGAGCGAGCGAGCCAGATAAGGGAGCGAGCAAGACAAGAGAGCAAGCGAGCGAGCCAGATATGAGAGCAAGCGAGCCAGCCAGATATGAGAGCGAGCGAGCCAGATAAGAGAGCAAGCCAGACAAGAGAGCAAGCGAGCGAGCCAGATATGCTAGCAAGCAAGCCAGATAAGAGAGCGAGCCAGACAAGAGAGCAAGCGAGCGAGCCAGATATGAGAGAAAGCGAGCGAGCCAGATGTGAGAGCGAGACAGGTAAGAGAGCAAGCCAGACAAGAGAGCAAGCGAGCGAGCCAGATTTGCTAGTGAGCAAGCCAGATAAGAGAGCGAGCCAGACAAGAGATTAAGCGAGCGAGCCAGATATGAGAGCAAGCGAGCGAGCCAGATGTGAGAGCGAGCGAGCAAGATATGCTAGCGAGCCAGATAAGAGAGCGAGCAAGACAAGAGAGCAGCTAACGAGCCAGATATGAGAGCAAGCGAGAAAGCCAGATGTGAGAGAAAGCGAGGCAGATAAGAGAGCGAGCCAGACAATTAAGCAAGCGAGCGAGCCAGATAAGAGAGCGAGCCAGACAAGAGAGCAAGCGAGCAAGCCAGATAAGAGAGCGAGCCAAACAAGAGAGCAAGCGAGCAAGCCAGATATGAGAACAAGCGAGCCAGCCAGATATGAGAGCGAGCGAGCCAGATAAGAGAGCGAGCAAGACAAGAGAGCAAGCGAACTAGCCAGATATGAGAGCAAGCGAGCGAGCCAGATTTGAGAGCGAGCGAGCCAGATATGCGAGCGAGCCAGATAAGAGAGCGAGCCAGACAAGAGAGCAAGCGAGCGAGCCAGATATGAGAGCAAGCGAGCGAGCCAGATATGAGAGCAAGCGAGCAAGCCAGATATGAGAGTAAGCGAGCGAGCAAGATTTGAGAGCTACTGAGCCAGATTTGAGAGCGAGCGAGCCAGATATGTGAGCGAGCCATAAAAGAGAGCGAGACAGACAAGAGAGCAAGCGAGCGAGTCAGATATGAGAGCAAGCTAGCAAGCCAGATATGCGAGCGAGCCAGATAAGAGAGCGAGCCAGACAAGAGAGCAAGCGAGCGACCAGATATGAAAGCAAGCAAGCAAGCCAGATTTGAGAGAGAGCGAGGCAGATAAGAGAGCGAGCCAGACAATTAAGCAAGCGAGCGATCCAGATATGAGAGCAAGCGAGCGATCCAGATAAGAGAGCGAGACAGACATGAGAGCGAGCGAGCCAGATATGAGAGCAAGCGAGTGAGCCAGATATGAGAGCGAGCGAGCCAGATAAGAGAGCGAGCAAGACAAGAGAGCAAGCGAGCGAGCCAGATAAGAGAGCCAGCGAGCCAGATAAGAGAGCAAGCCAGACAAGAGAGCAAGCGAGCGAGCCAGATATGCTAGCAAGCAAGCCAGATAAGAGAGCGAGCCAGACAAGAGAGCAAGCGAGCAAGCCAGATATGAGAGCAAGCGAGCAAGCCAGATATGAGAGCGAGCCAGATAAGAGAGCGAACCAGACAAGAGAGCAAGCGAGAAAGCCAGATATGTGAGCAAGCGAGCCAGACATGAGAGCAAGCGAGCGAGCCAGATATGAGAGCGAGCGAGCCAGACATGAGAGCAAGCGAGCGAGCCAGATATGAGAGCGAGCGAGCCAGATAAGAGAGGAAGTCAGACAAGAGAGCAAGCGAGCGAGCCAGTTATGCTAGCGAGCAAGCCAGATAAGAGAGCGAGCGAGCTAGGTATGAGAGCAAGCGAGCGAGCCATATGTGAGAGAGAGACAGATAAGAGAGCAAGTCAGACAAGAGAGCAAGCGAGCGAGCAAGATATGCGAGCGAGCCAGATAAGAGAGCGAGCCAGACAAGAGAGCAAGCGAGCGAGCCAGATATGAGAGCAAGCGAGCAAGCCAGATGTGAGAGAGAGCGAGGCAGATAAGAGAGCGAGCCAGACAATTAAGCAAGCGAGCGAGCCAGATATGAGAGCAAGCGAGCGATCCAGATATGAGAGCGAGCCAGACATGAGAGCGAGCGAGCAAGATATGAGAGCAAGCGAGCGAGCCAGATATGAGAGCAAGCGAGCCAGCCAGATATGAGAGCGAGCGAGCCAGATAAGAGTGAGCAAGACAAGAGAGCAAGCGAGCTAGCCAGATATGAGAGCGAGCCAGACAAGAGAGCAAGCGAGCGAGCCAGATATGAAAGCAAGCGAGCGAGCCAGATATGAGAGCAAGCGAGTGAGCCAGAAATGAGAGCAAGCGAGCCAGCCAGTAATGAGAGCAAGCGAGCCAGCCAGATATGAGAGCGAGCGAGCCAGATAAGGGAGCGAGCAAGACAAGAGAGCAAGCGAACTAGCCAGATATGAGAGCAAGCGAGCGAGCCAGATTTGAGAGCGAGCGAGCCAGATATGCGAGCGAGCCAGATAAGAGAGCGAGCCAGACAAGAGAGCAAGCCAGATATGAGAGTAAGCGAGCGAGCCAGATTTGAGAGCTACCGAGCCAGATTTGAGAGCGAGCGAGCCAGATATGTGAGCGAGCCATAAAAGAGAGCGAGACAGACAAGAGAGAAAGCGAGCGAGCCAGATATGAGAGCAAGCTAGCAAGCCAGAAATGAGAGCGAGCCAGATAAGAGAGCGAGCCAGACAAGAGAGCAAGCGAGCGAGCCAGATATGAGAGCAAGCGAGCCAGCTCTATGTGAGAGCGAGCGAGACAGATATGTGAGCGAGCCAGATAAGAGAGCGAGCCAGACAAGAGAGCAAGCGAGCCAGATATGAGAGCAAGCGAGCGAGCCAGATATGAGAGCAAGCAAGCCAGCCAGATGTGAGAGCGAGCGAGCCAGATATGCGAGCAAGCGAGCGAGCCAGAGATGAGAGCGAGCGAGCCAGACATGAGAGGAAGTGAGCGAGCCAGATATGAGAGCGAGCGAGCCAGATAAGAGAGCAAGCCAGACAAGAGAGCAAGCGAGCGAGCCAGATATGCTAGCAAGCAAGCCAGATAAGAGAGCGAGCCAGACAAGAGAGCAAGCGAGCGAGCCAGATATGAGAGCAAGCGAACGAGCCAGATGTGAGATCGAGACAGGTAAGAGAGCAAGCCAGACAAGAGAGCAAGCGAGCGAGCCAGATATGCTAGTGAGCAAGCCAGATAAGAGAGCGAGCCAGACAAGAGAGCAAGCGAGCGAGCCAGATATGAGAGCAAGCGAGCGAGCTAGATGTGAGAGCGAGCGAGCAAGATATGCGAGCGAGCCAGATAAGAGAGCGAGCCAGACAAGAGAGCAGCGAGCGAGCCAGATATGAGAGCAAGCGAGCAAGCCAGATGTGAGAGAGCGAGGCAGATAAGAGCGAGCCAGACAATTAAGCAAGCGAGCGAGCCAGATAAGAGAGCGAGCGAGCGAGCTAGATATGAGAGCAAGCGAGCGAGCCAGATGTGAGAGCGAGACAGATAAGAGAGCAAGTCAGACAAGAGAGCAAGCGAGCGAGCAAGATATGCGAGCGAGCCAGATAAGAGAGCGAGCAAGACAAGAGAGCAGCGAGCGAGCCAGGCCAGATATGAGAGCAAGCGAGCAAGCCAGATGTGAGAGAGAGCGAGGCAGATAAGAGAGCGAGCCAGACAATTAAGCAAGCGAGCGAGCCAGATATGAGAGCAAGCGAGCGATCCAGATAAGAGAGCGAGCCAGACATGAGAGCGAGCGAGCCAGATATGAGAGCAAGCAAGCGAGCCAGATATGAGAGCAAGCGAGCTAGCCAGATATGAGAGCGAGCCAGATATGAGAGCAAGCGAGCGAGCCAGAAATGAGAGCAAGCGAGCCAGCCAGAAATGAGAGCAAGTGAGCCAGCCAGATGTGAGAGCGAGCGAGCCAGATATGCGAGCGAGCCAGATAAGAGAGCAAGCCAGACAAGAGAGCAAGCGTGCGAGCCAGATATGCTAGCGAGCAAGCCAGATAAGAGAGCGAGCAAGAAAAGAGAGCAAGCGAGCGAGCCAGATATGAGAGTAAGCGAGCCAGCCAGATATGAGAGCGAGCGAGCCAGATAAGAGAGCGAGCAAGACAAGAGAGCAAGCGAACTAGCCAGATATGAGAGCATGCGAGCGAGCCAGATAAGAGAGCGAGGCAGATAAGAGAGCAAGCGAGCGAGCCATATATGAGAGCAAGCGAGCGAGCCGGATATGAGAGCAAGCGAGCAAGCCAGATATGAGAGCAAGCGAGCGAGCCAGATTTAAGAGCGACCGAGCCAGATTTGAGAGCGAGCGAGAAAGATATGCGAGGGAGCCAGATAAGAGAGCGAGCCAGCCAAGAGAGCAAGCGAGCGAGCCAGATATGAGAGCAAGCGAGCGAGCCGGATATGAGAGCAAGCGAGTAAGCCAGATATGAGAGCAAGCGAGCGAGCCAGATTTAAGAGCGACCGAGCCATATTTGAGAGCGAGCGAGCCAGATATGTGAGCGAGCCATAAAAGAGAGTGAGACAGACATGAGAGCAAGCGAGCTAGCCAGATATGAGAGCGAGCCAGACAAGAGAGCAAGCGAGCGAGCCAGATATGAGAGCAAGCGAGCGAGCCAGATATGAGAGCAAGCGAGCAAGCCAGAAATGAGAGCAAGCGAGCCAGCCAGAAATGAGAGCAAGCGAGCCAGCCAGATGTGAGAGCGAGCTAGCCAGATATTCGAGTGAGCCATATAAGAGAGCGAGCCAGACAAGAGAGCAAGCGAGAAAGCCAGATATGAGAGCGAGCGAGCCAGACATGAGAGCAAGCGAGCGAGCCAGATATGAGAGCGAGCGAGCCAGATAAGAGAGCAAGCCAGACAAGAGAGCAAGCGTGCGAGCCAGATATTCTAGCGAGCAAGCCAGATCAGAGAGCAAGCCAGACAAGAGAGCAAGCGAGCGAGCCAGATATGAGAGCAAGCGAGCCAGCCAGATATGAGAGCGAGCGAGCCAGATAAGAGAGCGAGCAAGACAAGAGAGCAAGCGAGCGAGCCAGATATGAGAGAGAACGAGCCAGATATGAGAGCAAGCGAGCCAGCCAGATGTGAGAGCGAGCCAGATATTCGAGCGAGCCAGACAAGAAAGCAAGCGAGCGAACCAGATATGAGAGCAAGCGAGAAAGCCAGATGTGAGAGCGAGCCAGATAAGAGAGCGAACCAGACAAGAGAGCAAGCGAGAAAGCCAGATATGAGAGCGAGCGAGCCAGACATGAGAGCAAGCGAGCGAGCCAGATATGAGAGCGAGCGAGCCAGACATGAGAGCAAGCGAGCGAGCCAGATATGAGAGCGAGCGAGCCAGATAAGAGAGCAAGCCAGACAAGAGAGCAAGCGAGCGAGCCAGATATGAGAGCAAGCGAGCCAGCCAGATATGAGAGCGAGCGAGCCAGATAAGAGAGCAAGCCAGACAAGAGAGCAAGCGAGCGAGCCAGATATGCTAGCGAGCAAGCCAGATAAGAGAGCGAGCTAGATATGAGAGCAAGCGAGTGAGCCAGATGTGAGAGAGACAGATAAGAGAGCAAGTCAGACAAGAGAGCAAGCGAGCGAGCAAGATATGCGAGCGAGCCAGATAAGAGAACGAGCCAGACAAGAGAGCAGCGAGCGAGCCAGATATGAGAGCAAGCGAGCAAGCCAGATGTGAGAGAGAGAGAGGCAGATAAGAGAGCGAGCCAGACAATTAAGCAAGCGAGCGAGCCAGACAAGAGAGCAAGAGAGCGAGCCAGATATGAGAGCAAGCGAGCGAGCCAGATATGAGAGCAAGCAAGCCAGCCAGATGTGAGAGCGAGCGAGCCAGATATGCGAGCGAGCCAGATAAGAGAGGGAGCCAGACAAGAGAGCAAGCGAGCCAGATATGAGAGCAAGCGAGCAAGCCAGATATGAGAGCGAGCCAGAAAAGAGAGCAGCGAGCGAGCCAGATATTAGAGCAAGCGAGCAAGCCAGATGTGAGAGAGAGCCAGATATGAGAGCAAGCGAGCGAGCCAGATATGAGAGCAAGCGAGCCAGCCAGATATGAGAGCGAGCGAGCCAGATAAGAGAGCGAGCAAGACAAGAGAGCAAGCGAGCGATCCAGATATGAGAGCGAGCCAGATATGAGAGCAAGCGAGCGAGCCAGATATGAGAGCAAGCGAGCCAGCCAGATATGAGAGCGAGCGAGCAAGATAAGAGAGCGAGCAAGACAAGAGAGCAAGCGAGCTAGCCATATATGAGAGCGAGCAAGACAAGAGAGCAAGCGAGCGAGCCAGATATGAGAGCAAGCGAGCCAGCCAGATATGAGAGCGAGTGAGCCAGATAAGAGAGCGAGCAAGACAAGAGAGCAAGCGAACTAGCCAGATATGAGAGCAAGCGAGCGAGCCAGATTTGAGAGTGAGCGAGCCAGAAATGCGAGCGAGCCAGATAAGAGAGCGAGCCAGACAAGAGAGCAAGCGAGCGAGCCAGATATGAGAGCAAGCGAGCTAGCCGGATATGAGAGCAAGCGAGCAAGCCAGATATGAGAGCGAGCCAGATAAGAGAGCGAACCAGACAAGAGAGCAAGCGAGAAAGCCAGATATGAGAGTGAGCGAGCCAGACATGAGAGCAAGCGAGCGAGCCACATAAGAGAGCCAGCGAGCCACATAAGAGAGCAAGCCAGACAAGTGAGCAAGCGAGCGAGCCAGATATGAGAGCAAGCGAGCGAGCCATATATTAGAGCAAGCAAGCCAGCCAGATGTGAGAGCGAGCGAGCCAGATATGCGAGCGAGCCAGACAGGAGAGCAAGCGGGCGAGCCAGATATGAGAGCAAGCGAGCAAGCCAGATATGAGAGCGAGCCAGATAAGAGAGCGAACCAGACAAGAGAGCAAGCGAGAAAGCCAGATATGAGAGTGAGCGAGCCAGACATGAGAGCAAGCGAGCGAGCCACATAAGAGAGCCAGCGAGCCACATAAGAGAGCAAGCCAGACAAGTGAGCAAGCGAGCGAGCCAGATATGAGAGCAAGCGAGCAAGCCAGATGTGAGAGCGAGACAGCTTAGAGAGCAAGTCAGACAAGAGAACAAGCGAGCGAGCCAGATATGCTAGCGAGCAAGCCAGATAAGAGAGCGAGCCAGACAAGAGAGCAAGCGAGCGAGCCAGATATGAGAGCAAGCGAGCAATCCAGATATGAGAGCGAGCCAGATAAGAGAGCGAACCAGACAAGAGAGCAAGCGAGAAAGTCAGATATGAGAGCGAGCGAGCCAGACATGAGAGCAAGCGAGCGAGCCAGATAGGAGAGCGAGCGAGCCAGATAAGAGAGCAAGCCAGACAAGAGAGCAAGCGAGTGAGCCAGATATGCTAGCGAGCAAGCCAGATAAGAGAGCGAGCCAGACAAGAGAGCAAGCGAGCGAGCCAGATATGAGAGCAAGCGAGCAAGCCAGATGTGAGAGCGAGACAGATAAGAGAGCAAGCCAGACAAGAGAGCAAGCGAGCGAGCCAGATATGCTAGCGAGCAAGCCAGATAAGAGAGGGAGCCAGACTAGAGAGCAAGCGAGCGAACCAGACAAGAGAGCAAGCGAGAAAGTCAGATATGAGAGCGAGCGAGCCAGACATGAGAGCAAGCGAGCGATCCAGATATGAGAGCGAGCGAGCCAGATATGCTAGCGAGCAAGCCAGATAAGAGAGCGAGCGAGCGAGCTAGATATGAGAGCAAGCGAGCGAGCCAGATGTGAGAGCGAGACAAATAAGAGAGCAAGTCAGACAAGAGAGCAAGCGAGCGAGCAAGATATGCGAGCGAGCCAGATAAGAGAGCGAGCCAGACAAGAGAGCAGCGAGCGAGCCAGGCCAGATATGAGAGCAAGCGAGCAAGCCAGATGTGAGAGAGAGCGAGGCAGATAAGAGAGCGAGCCAGACAATTAAGCAAGCGAGCGAGCCAGATATGAGAGCAAGCGAGCGATCCAGATAAGAGAGCGAGCCAGACATGAGAGCGAGCGAGCCAGATATGAGAGCAAGCAAGCGAGCCAGATATGAGAGCAAGCGAGCTAGCCAGATATGAGAGCGAGCCAGATATGAGAGCAAGCGAGCGAGCCAGAAATGAGAGCAAGCGAGCCAGCCAGAAATGAGAGCAAGTGAGCCAGCCAGATGTGAGAGCGAGCGAGCCAGATATGCGAGCGAGCCAGATAAGAGAGCAAGCCAGACAAGAGAGCAAGCGTGCGAGCCAGATATGCTAGCGAGCAAGCCAGATAAGAGAGCGAGCCAGAAAAGAGAGCAAGCGAGCGAGCCAGATATGAGAGTAAGCGAGCCAGCCAGATATGAGAGCGAGCGAGCCAGATAAGAGAGCGAGCAAGACAAGAGAGCAAGCGAACTAGCCAGATATGAGAGCATGCGAGCGAGCCAGATAAGAGAGCGAGGCAGATAAGAGAGCAAGCGAGCGAGCCATATATGAGAGCAAGCGAGCGAGCCGGATATGAGAGCAAGCGAGCAAGCCAGATATGAGAGCAAGCGAGCGAGCCAGATTTAAGAGCGACCGAGCCAGATTTGAGAGCGAGCGAGAAAGATATGCGAGGGAGCCAGATAAGAGAGCGAGCCAGCCAAGAGAGCAAGCGAGCGAGCCAGATATGAGAGCAAGCGAGCGAGCCGGATATGAGAGCAAGCGAGTAAGCCAGATATGAGAGCAAGCGAGCGAGCCAGATTTAAGAGCGACCGAGCCAGATTTGAGAGCGAGCGAGCCAGATATGTGAGCGAGCCATAAAAGAGAGTGAGACAGACAAGAGAGAAAGCGAGCTAGCCAGATATGAGAGCGAGCCAGACAAGAGAGCAAGCGAGCGAGCCAGATATGAGAGCAAGCGAGCGAGCCAGATATGAGAGCAAGCGAGCGAGCCAGAAATGAGAGCAAGCGAGCCAGCCAGAAATGAGAGCAAGCGAGCCAGCCAGATGTGAGAGCGAGCTAGCCAGATATTCGAGTGAGCCATATAAGAGAGCGAGCCAGACAAGAGAGCAAGCGAGAAAGCCAGATATGAGAGCGAGCGAGCCAGACATGAGAGCAAGCGAGCGAGCCAGATATGAGAGCGAGCGAGCCAGATAAGAGAGCAAGCCAGACAAGAGAGCAAGCGTGCGAGCCAGATATTCTAGCGAGCAAGCCAGATCAGAGAGCAAGCCAGACAAGAGAGCAAGCGAGCGAGCCAGATATGAGAGCAAGCGAGCCAGCCAGATATGAGAGCGAGCGAGCCAGATAAGAGAGCGAGCAAGACAAGAGAGCAAGCGAGCGAGCCAGATATGAGAGAGAACGAGCCAGATATGAGAGCAAGCGAGCCAGCCAGATGTGAGAGCGAGCCAGATATTCGAGCGAGCCAGACAAGAAAGCAAGCGAGCGAACCAGATATGAGAGCAAGCGAGAAAGCCAGATGTGAGAGCGAGCCAGATAAGAGAGCGAACCAGACAAGAGAGCAAGCGAGAAAGCCAGATATGAGAGCGAGCGAGCCAGACATGAGAGCAAGCGAGCGAGCCAGATATGAGAGCGAGCGAGCCAGACATGAGAGCAAGCGAGCGAGCCAGATATGAGAGCGAGCGAGCCAGATAAGAGAGCAAGCCAGACAAGAGAGCAAGCGAGCGAGCAAGATATGAGAGCAAGCGAGCCAGCCAGATATGAGAGCGAGCAAGCCAGATAAGAGAGCGAGCAAGACAAGAGAGCAAGCGAACTAGCCAGATATGAGAGCAAGCGAGCGAGCCAGATTTGAGAGCGAGCGAGAAAGATATGCGAGGGAGCCAGATAAGAGAGCGAGCCAGACAAGAGAGCAAGCAAGCGAGCCAGATATGAGAGCACGCGAGCGAGCCGGATATGAGAGCAAGCGAGCAAGCCAGATATGAGAGCAAGCGAGCGAGCCAGATTTGAGAGCGAGCGAGCCAGATTTGCAAGCGAGCGAGCCAGATATGTACCGAGCAAGCCAGATAAGAGAGCGAGCCAGACAAGAGAGCAAGCGAGCGAGCCAGATATGAGAGCAAGCGAGCGAGCCAGATATGAGAGCAAGCGAGCCAGCCAGATATGAGAGCGAGCGAGCCAGATAAGGGAGCGAGCAAGACAAGAGAGCAAGCGAGCGAGCCAGATATGAGAGCAAGCGAGCCAGCCAGATATGAGAGCGAGTGAGCCAGATAAGAGAGCGAGCAAGACAAGAGAGCAAGCGAACTAGCCAGATATGAGAGCAAGCGAGCGAGCCAGATTTGAGAGCGAGCGAGCCAGATATGCGAGCGAGCCAGATAAGAGAGCGAGCCAGACAAGAGAGCAAGCGAGCGAGCCAGATATGAGAGCAAGCGAGCGAGCCGGATATGAGAGCAAGCGAGCAAGCCAGATATGAGAGCGAGCCAGATAAGAGAGCGAACCAGACAAGAGAGCAAGCGAGAAAGCCAGATATGAGAGTGAGCGAGCCAGACATGAGAGCAAGCGAGCGAGCCACATAAGAGAGCCAGCGAGCCACATAAGAGAGCAAGCCAGACAAGTGAGCAAGCGAGCGAGCCAGATATGAGAGCAAGCGAGCAAGCCAGATGTGAGAGCGAGACAGATAAGAGAGCAAGTCAGACAAGAGAGCAAGCGAGCAAGCCAGATATGCTAGCGAGCAAGCCAGATAAGAGAGCGAGCCAGACAAGAGAGCAAGCGAGCGAGCCAGATATGAGAGCAAGAAAGCAATCCAGATATGAGAGCGAGCCAGATAAGAGAGCGAACCAGATAAGAGAGCAAGCGAGAAAGTCAGATATGAGAGCGAGCGAGCCAGACATGAGAGCAAGCGAGCGAGCCAGATATGAGAGCGAGCGAGCCAGATAAGAGAGCAAGCCAGACAAGAGAGCAAGCGAGTGAGCCAGATATGCTAGCGAGCAAGCCAGATAAGAGAGCGAGCCAGACAAGAGAGCAAGCGAGCGAGCCAGATATGAGAGCAAGCGAGCAAGCCAGATGTGAGAGCGAGACAGATAAGAGAGCAAGCCAGACAAGAGAGCAAGCGAGCGAGCCAGATATGCTAGCGAGCAAGCCAGATAAGAGAGCGAGCCAGACTAGAGAGCAAGCGAGCGAACCAGACAAGAGAGCAAGCGAGAAAGTCAGATATGAGAGCGAGCGAGCCAGACATGAGAGCAAGCGAGCGATCCAGATATGAGAGCGAGCGAGCCAGATATGCTAGCGAGCAAGCCAGATAAGAGAGCAAGCGAGCGAGCTAGATATGAGAGCAAGCGAGCGAGCCAGATGTGAGAGCGAGACAGATAAGAGAGCAAGTCAGACAAGAGAGCAAGCGAGCGAGCAAGATATGCGAGCGAGCCAGATAAGAGAGCGAGCCAGACAAGAGAGCAGCGAGCGAGCCAGGCCAGATATGAGAGCAAGCGAGCAAGCCAGATGTGAGAGAGAGCGAGGCAGATAAGAGAGCGAGCCAGACAATTAAGCAAGCGAGCGAGCCAGATATGAGAGCAAGCGAGCGATCCAGATAAGAGAGCGAGCCAGACATGAGAGCGAGCGAGCCAGATATGAGAGCAAGCGAGCGAGCCAGATATGAGAGCAAGCGAGCTAGCCAGATATGAGAGCGAGCCAGACAAGAGAGCAAGCAAGCGAGCCAGATATGAGAGCAAGCGAGCGAGCCAGATATGAGAGCAAGCGAGCGAGCCAGAAATGAGAGCAAGCGAGCCAGCCAGAAATGAGAGCAAGTGAGCCAGCCAGATGTGAGAGCGAGCGAGCCAGATAAGAGAGCGAGCAAGACAAGAGAGCAAGCGAACTAGCCAGATATGAGAGCATGCGAGCGAGCCAGATAAGAGAGCGAGCCATATAAGAGAGCGAGCCAGTCAAGAGAGCAAGCGAGCGAGCCAGATATGAGAGCAAGCGAGCGAGCCGGATATGAGAGCAAGCGAGCAAGCCAGATATGAGAGCAAGCGAGCGAGCCAGATTTGAGAGCGACCGAGCCAGATTTGAGAGCGAGCGAGCCAGATATGTGAGCGAGCCATAAAAGAGAGTGAGACAGACAAGAGAGAAAGCGAGCTAGCCAGATATGAGAGCGAGCCAGACAAGAGAGCAAGCGAGCGAGCCAGATATGAGAGCAAGCGAGCGAGCCAGATATGAGAGCAAGCGAGCGAGCCAGAAATGAGAGCAAGCGAGCCAGCCAGAAATGAGAGCAAGCGAGCCAGCCAGATGTGAGAGCGAGCTAGCCAGATATTCGAGTGAGCCATATAAGAGAGCGAGCCAGACAAGAGAGCAAGCGAGAAAGCCAGATATGAGAGCGAGCGAGCCAGATAAGAGAGCAAGCCAGACAAGAGAGCAAGCGTGCGAGCCAGATATTCTAGCGAGCAAGCCAGATCAGAGAGCAAGCCAGACAAGAGAGCCAGCGAGCGAGTGAGATATGAGAGCAAGCGAGCCAGCCAGATATGAGAGCGAGCGAGCCAGATAAGAGAGCGAGCAAGACAAGAGAGCAAGCGAGCGAGCCAGATATGAGAGAGAGCGAGCCAGATATGAGAGCAAGCGAGCCAGCCAGATGTGAGAGCGAGCGAGCCAGATATTCGAGCGAGCCAGACAAGAAAGAAAGCCAGCGAACCAGATATGAGAGCAAGCGAGAAAGCCAGATGTGAGAGCGAGCCAGATAAGAGAGCGAACCAGACAAGAGACCAAGCGAGAAAGCCAGATATGAGAGCGAGCGAGCCAGACATGAGAGCAAGCGAGCGAGCCAGATATGAGAGCAAGCGAGCCAGACATGAGAGCAAGCGAGCGAGCCAGATATGAGAGCGAGCGAGCCAGATAAGAGAGCAAGCCAGACAAGATAGCAAGCGAGCGAGCCAGATATGCTAGCGAGCAAGCCAGATAAGAGAGCGAGCCAGACAAGAGAGCAAGCGAGCGAGCCAGATATGAGAGAGAGCGAGCCAGATATGAGAGCAAGCGAGCCAGCCAGATGTGAGAGCGAGCGAGCCAGATATTCGAGCGAGCCAGACAAGAAAGAAAGCCAGCGAACCAGATATGAGAGCAAGCGAGAAAGCCAGATGTGAGAGCGAGCCAAATAAGAGAGCGAACCAGACAAGAGACCAAGCGAGAAAGCCAGATATGAGAGCGAGCGAGCCAGACATGAGAGCAAGCGAGCGAGCCAGATATGAGAGCAAGCGAGCCAGACATGAGAGCAAGCGAGCGAGCCAGATATGAGAGCGAGCGAGCCAGATAAGAGAGCAAACCAGACAAGATAGCAAGCGAGCGAGCCAGATATGCTAGCGAGCAAGCCAGATAAGAGAGCGAGCCAGACAAGAGAGCAAGCGAGCGAGCAAGATATGAGAGCAAGCGAGCCAGCCAGATATGAGAGCGAGCAAGCCAGATAAGAGAGCGAGCAAGACAAGTGAGCAAGCGAACTAGCCAGATATGAGAGCAAGCGAGCGAGCCAGATTTGAGAGCGAGCGAGAAAGATATGCGAGGGAGCCAGATAATAGAGCGAGCCAGACAAGAGAGCAAGCAAGCGAGCCAGATATGAGAGCAAGCGAGCGAGCCGGATATGAGAGCAAGCGAGCAAGCCAGATATGAGAGCAAGCGAGCGAGCCAGATTTGAGAGCGAGCGAGCCAGATTTGCAAGCGAGCGAGCCAGATATGTACCGAGCAAGCCAGATAAGAGAGCGAGCCAGACAAGAGAGCAAGCGAGCGAGCCAGATATGAGAGCAAGCGAGCGAGCCAGATATGAGAGCAAGCGAGCCAGCCAGATATGAGAGCGAGTGAGCCAGATAAGAGAGCGAGCAAGACAAGAGAGCAAGCGAGCTAGCCAGATATGAGAGCGAGCCAGACAAGAGAGCAAGCGAGCGAGCCAGATATGAGAGCAAGCGAGCGAGCCAGATATGAGAGCAAGCGAGCGAGCCAGATATGAGAGCAAGCGAGCGAGCCAGAAATGAGAGCAAGCGAGCCAGCCAGAAATGAGAGCAAGCGAGCCAGCCAGATGTGAGAGCGAGCTAGCCAGAAATGCGAGCGAGCCAGATAAGAGAGCGAGCCAGACAAGAGAGCAAGCGAGAAAGCCAGATATGAGAGCGAGCGAGCCAGACATGAGAGCAAGCGAGCGAGCCAGATATGAGAGCGAGCGAGCCAGATAAGAGAGCAGGCCAGACAAGAGAGCAAGCGTGCGAGCCAGATATTCTAGCGAGCAAGCCAGATAAGAGAGCGAGCCAGACAAGAGAGCAAGCGAGCGAGCCAGATATGAGAGCAAGCGAGCAAGCCAGATGTGAGAGAGAGCGAGGCAGATAAGAGAGCGAGCCAGACAATTAAGCAAGCGAGCGAGCCAGATTTGAGAGCAAGCGAGCGATCCAGATATGAGAGCGAGCCAGACATGAGAGCGAGCGAGCCAGATATGAGAGCAAGCGAGCGAGCCAGATATGAAAGCGAGCCAGACATGAGAGCGAGCGAGCCAGATATGAGAGCAAGCGAGCGAGCCAGATATGAGAGCAAGCGAGCCAGCCAGATATGAGAGCGAGCGAGCCAGATAAGAGAGCGAGCAAGACAAGAGAGCAAGCGAGCTAGCCAGATATGAGAGCAAGCGAGCGAGCCAGATATGAGAGCAAGCGAGCGAGCCAGAAATGAGAGCAAGCAAGCCAGCCAGAAATGAGAGCAAGCGAGCCAGCCAGATGTGAGAGCGAGCTAGCCAGATATGCGAGCGAGCCAGATAAGAGAGCGAGCCAAATATGCGAGCGAGCCAGATAAGAGAGCGAGCGAGAAAGCCAGATATGAGAGCAAGCGAGCCAGACATGAGAGCAAGAGAGCGAGCCAGATATGAGACCGAGCGAGCCAGATATGAGAGCAAGCCAGACAAGAGAGCAAGCGTGCGAGCCAGATATGCTAGCGAGCAAGCCAGATAAGAGAGCGAGCCAGACAAGAGAGCAAGCGAGCGAGCCAGATATGAGAGTAAGCGAGCCAGCCAGATATGAGAGCGAGCGAGCCAGATAAGAGAGCGAGCAAGACAAGAGAGCAAGCGAACTAGCCAGATATGAGAGCAAGCGAGCGAGCCAGATTTGAGAGCGAGCGAGAAAGATATGCGAGCGAGCCAGATAAGAGAGCGAGCCAGACAAGAGAGCAAGCGAGCGAGCCAGATATGAGAGCAAGCGAGCGAGCCGGATATGTGAGCAAGCGAGCAAGCCAGATATGAGAGCAAGCGAGCGAGCCAGATTTGAGAGCGAGCGAGCGAGCCAGATATGAGAGCAAGCGAGCGAGCCAGAAATGTGAGCGAGCCATAAAAGAGAGCGAGGCAGACAAGAGAGAAAGCGAGCGAGCCAGATATGAGAGAAAGCTAGCAAGCCAGATATGAGAGCGAGCCAGATAAGAGAGCGAGCCAGACAAGAGAGCAAGCGAGCGAGCCAGATAAGAGAGCAAGCGAGCCAGCTCGATGTGAGAGCGAGCGAGCCAGATATGCGAGCGAGCCAGATAAGAGAGCGAGCCAGACAAGAGAGCAAGCGAGCGAGCCAGATATGAGAGCAAGCGAGCGAGCCAGATATGAGAGCAAGCGAGCGAGCCACATAAGAGAGCCAGCGAGCCACATAAGAGAGCAAGCCAGACAAGTGAGCAAGCGAGCGAGCCAGATATGAGAGCAAGCGAGCAAGCCAGATGTGAGAGCGAGACAGATAAGAGAGCAAGTCAGACAAGAGAGCAAGCGAGCAAGCCAGATATGCTAGCGAGCAAGCCAGATAAGAGAGCGAGCCAGACAAGAGAGCAAGCGAGCGAGCCAGATATGAGAGCAAGCGAGCAATCCAGATATGAGAGCGAGCCAGATAAGAGAGCGAACCAGACAAGAGAGCAAGCGAGAAAGTCAGATATGAGAGCGAGCGAGCCAGACATGAGAGCAAGCGAGCGAGCCAGATATGAGAGCGAGCGAGCCAGATAAGAGAGCAAGCCAGACAAGAGAGCAAGCGAGTGAGCCAGATATGCTAGCGAGCAAGCCAGATAAGAGAGCGAGCCAGACAAGAGAGCAAGCGAGCGAGCCAGATATGAGAGCAAGCGAGCAAGCCAGATGTGAGAGCGAGACAGATAAGAGAGCAAGCGAGCGAGCCAGATATGCTAGCGAGCAAGCCAGATAAGAGAGCGAGCCAGACTAGAGAGCAAGCGAGCGAACCAGACAAGAGAGCAAGCGAGAAAGTCAGATATGAGAGCGAGCGAGCCAGACATGAGAGCAAGCGAGCGATCCAGATATGAGAGCGAGCGAGCCAGATATGCTAGCGAGCAAGCCAGATAAGAGAGCGAGCGAGCGAGCCTGATATGAGAGCAAGCGAGCGAGCCAGATGTGAGAGCGAGACAGATAAGAGAGCAAGTCAGACAAGAGAGCAAGCGAGCGAGCAAGATATGCGAGCGAGCCAGATAAGAGAGCGAGCCAGACAAGAGAGCAGCGAGCGAGCCAGGCCAGATATGAGAGCATGCGAGCAAGCCAGATGTGAGAGAGAGCGAGGCAGATAAGAGAGCGAGCCAGACAATTAAGCAAGCGAGCGAGCCAGATATGAGAGCAAGCGGGCGATCCAGATAAGAGAGCGAGCCAGACATGAGAGCGAGCGAGCCAGATATGAGAGCAAGCGAGCGAGCCAGATATGAGAGCAAGCGAGCTAGCCAGATATGAGAGCGAGCCAGACAAGAGAGCAAGCAAGCGAGCCAGATATGAGAGCAAGCGAGCGAGCCAGATATGAGAGCAAGCGAGCGAGCCAGAAATGAGAGCAAGCGAGCCAGCCAGAAATGAGAGCAAGTGAGCCAGCCAGATGTTAGAGCGAGCGAGCCAGATATGCGAGCGAGCCAGATAAGAGAGCAAGCCAGACAAGAGAGCAAGCGTGCGAGCCAGATATGCTAGCGAGCAAGCCAGATAAGAGAGCGAGCCAGAAAAGAGAGCAAGCGAGCGAGCCAGATATGAGAGTAAGCAAGCCAGCCAGATATGAGAGCGAGCGAGCCAGATAAGAGAGCGAGCAAGACAAGAGAGCAAGCGAACTAGCCAGATATGAGAGCATGCGAGCGAGCCAGATAAGAGAGCGAGCCAGATAAGAGAGCGAGCCAGCCAAGAGAGCAAGCGAGCGAGCCAGATATGAGAGCAAGCGAGCGAGCCGGATATGAGAGCAAGCGAGCAAGCCAGATATGAGCGCAAGCGAGCGAGCAAGATTTGAGAGCGACCGAGCCAGATTTGAGAGCGAGCGAGCCAGATATGTGAGCGAGCCATAAAAGAGAGTGAGACAGACAAGAGAGAAAGCGAGCTAGCCAGATATGAGAGCGAGCCAGACAAGATAGCAAGCGAGCGAGCCAGATATGAGAGCAAGCGAGCGAGCCAGATATGAGAGCAAGCGAGCGAGCCAGAAATGAGAGCAAGCGAGCCAGCCAGAAATGAGAGCAAGCGAGCCAGCCAGATGTGAGAGCGAGCTAGCCAGATATTCGAGTGAGCCATATAAGAGAGCGAGCCAGACAAGAGAGCAAGCGAGAAAGCCAGATATGAGAGCGAGCGAGCCAGACATGAGAGCAAGCGAGCGAGCCAGATATGAGAGCGAGCGAGCCAGATAAGAGAGCAAGCCAGACAAGAGAGCAAGCGTGCGAGCCAGATATTCTAGCGAGCAAGCCAGATCAGAGAGCAAGCCAGACAAGAGAGCAAGCGAGCGAGCCAGATATGAGAGCAAGCGAGCCAGCCAGATATGAGAGCGAGCGAGCCAGATAAGAGAGCAAGCGAGCCAGCCAGATGTGAGAGCGAGCGAGCCAGATATTCGAGCGAGCCAGACAAGAAAGCAAGCTAACGAACCAGATATGAGAGCAAGCGAGAAAGCCAGATGTGAGAGCGAGCCAGATAAGAGAGCGAACCAGACAAGAGAGCAAGCGAGAAAGCCAGATAAGAGAGCGAACCAGACAAGAGAGCAAGCGAGAAAGCCAGATATGAGAGCGAGCGAGCCAGACATGAGAGCAAGCGAGCGAGCCAGATATGAGAGCGAGCGAGCCAGACATGAGAGCAAGCGAGCGAGCCAGATATGAGAGCGAGCGAGCCAGATAAGAGAGCAAGCCAGACAAGATAGCAAGCGAGCCAGCCAGATATGCTAGCGAGCAAGCCAGATAAGAGAGCGAGCCAGACAAGAGAGCAAGCGAGCGAGCAAGATATGAGAGCAAGCGAGCCAGCCAGATATGAGAGCGAGCAAGCCAGATAAGAGAGCGAGCAAGACAAGAGAGCAAGCGAACTAGCCAGATATGAGAGCAAGCGAGCGAGCCAGATTTGAGAGCGAGCGAGAAAGATATGCGAGGGAGCCAGACAAGAGAGCGAGTCAGACAAGAGAGCAAGCAAGCGAGCCAGATATGAGAGCAAGCGAGCGAGCCGGATATGAGAGCAAGCGAGCAAGCCAGATATGAGAGCAAGCGAGCGAGCCAGATTTGAGAGCGAGCGAGCCAGATTTGCAAGCGAGCGAGCCAGATATGTACCGAGCAAGCCAGATAAGAGAGCGAGCCAGACAAGAGAGCAAGCGAGCGAGCCAGATATGAGAGCAAGCGAGCGAGCCAGATATGAGAGCAAGCGAGCCAGCCAGATATGAGAGCGAGCGAGCCAGATAAGAGAGCGAGCAAGACAAGAGAGCAAGCGAGCTAGCCAGATATGAGAGCGAGCCAGACAAGAGAGCAAGCGAGCGAGCCAGATATGAGAGCAAGCGAGCGTGCCAGATATGAGAGCAAGCGAGCGAGCCAGATATGAGAGCAAGCGAGCGAGCCAGAAATGAGAGCAAGCGAGCCAGCCAGAAATGAGAGCAAGCGAGACAGCCAGATGTGAGAGCGAGCTAGCCAGAAATGCGAGCGAGCCAGATAAGAGAGCGAGCCAGACAAGAGAGCAAGCGAGAAAGCCAGATATGAGAGCGAGCGAGCCAGACATGAGAGCAAGCGAGCGAGCCAGATATGAGAGCGAGCGAGCCAGATAAGAGAGCAAGCCAGACAAGAGAGCAAGCGTGCGAGCCAGATATTCTAGCGAGCAAGCCAGATCAGAGAGCAAGCCAGACAAGAGAGCAAGCGAGCGAGCCAGATATGAGAGCAAGCGAGCCAGCCAGATATGAGAGCGAGCGAGCCAGATAAGAGAGCGAGCAAGACAAGAGAGCAAGCGTGCGAGCCAGATATTCTAGCGAGCAAGCCAGATAAGAGAGCGAACCAGACAAGAGAGCAAGCTAGCGAGCCAGATATGAGAGCAAGCGAGCAAGCCAGATGTGAGAGAGAGCGAGGCAGATAAGAGAGCGAGCCAGACAATTAAGCAAGCGAGCAATCCAGATATGAGAGCGAGCCAGATAAGAGAGCGAACCAGACAAGAGAGCAAGCGAGAAAGTCAGATATGAGAGCGAGCGAGCCAGACATGAGAGCAAGCGAGCGAGCCAGATAGGAGAGCGAGCGAGCCAGATAAGAGAGCAAGCCAGACAAGAGAGCAAGCGAGTGAGCCAGATATGCTAGCGAGCAAGCCAGATAAGAGAGCGAGCCAGACAAGAGAGCAAGCGAGCGAGCCAGATATGAGAGCAAGCGAGCGAGCCAGATTTGAGAGCGAGCGAGAAAGATATGCGAGCGAGCCAGATAAGAGAGCGAGCCAGACAAGAGAGCAAGCGAGCGAGCCAGGTATGAGAGCAAGCGAGCGAGCCGGATATGTGAGCAAGCGAGCAAGCCAGATATGAGAGCAAGCGAGCGAGCCAGATTTGAGAGCGAGCGAGCGAGCCAGATATGAGAGCAAGCGAGCGAGCCAGATATGTGAGCGAGCCATAAAAGAGAGCGAGGCAGACAAGAGAGAAAGCGAGCGAGCCAGATATGAGAGCAAGCTAGCAATCCAGATATGAGAGCGAGCCAGATAAGAGAGCGAGCCAGACAAGAGAGCAAGCGAGCGAGCCAGATAAGAGAGCAAGCGAGCCAGCTCGATGTGAGAGCGAGCGAACCAGATAAGAGAGCGAGCCAGACAAGAGAGCAAGCGAGCGAGCCAGATATGAGAGCAAGCGAGCGAGCCAGATATGAGAGCAAGCGAGCCAGCCACATAAGAGAGCCAGCGAGCCACATAAGAGAGCAAGCCAGACAAGTGAGCAAGCGAGCGAGCCAGATATGAGAGCAAGCGAGCAAGCCAGATGTGAGAGCGAGACAGATAAGAGAGCAAGTCAGACAAGAGAGCAAGCGAGCAAGCCAGATATGCTAGCGAGCAAGCCAGATAAGAGAGCGAGCCAGACAAGAGAGCAAGCGAGCGAGCCAGATATGAGAGCAAGCGAGCAATCTAGATATGAGAGCGAGCCAGATAAGAGAGCGAACCAGACAAGAGAGCAAGCGAGAAAGTCAGATATGAGAGCGAGCGAGCCAGACATGAGAGCAAGCGAGCGAGCCAGATATGAGAGCGAGCGAGCCAGATAAGAGAGCAAGCCAGACAAGAGAGCAAGCGAGTGAGCCAGATATGCTAGCGAGCAAGCCAGATAAGAGAGCGAGCCAGACAAGAGAGCAAGCGAGCGAGCCAGATATGAGAGCAAGCGAGCAAGCCAGATGTGAGAGCGAGACAGATAAGAGAGCAAGCGAGCGAGCCAGATATGCTAGCGAGCAAGCCAGATAAGAGAGCGAGCCAGACTAGAGAGCAAGCGAGCGAACCAGACAAGAGAGCAAGCGAGAAAGTCAGATATGAGAGCGAGCGAGCCAGACATGAGAGCAAGCGAGCGATCCAGATATGAGAGCGAGCGAGCCAGATATGCTAGCGAGCAAGCCAGATAAGAGAGCGAGCGAGCCTGATATGAGAGCAAGCGAGCGAGCCAGATGTGAGAGCGAGACAGATAAGAGAGCAAGTCAGACAAGAGAGCAAGCGAGCGAGCAAGATATGCGAGCGAGCCAGATAAGAGAGCGAGCCAGACAAGAGAGCAGCGAGCGAGCCAGGCCAGATATGAGAGCATGCGAGCAAGCCAGATGTGAGAGAGAGCGAGGCAGATAAGAGAGCGAGCCAGACAATTAAGCAAGCGAGCGAGCCAGATATGAGAGCAAGCGAGCGATCCAGATAAGAGAGCGAGCCAGACATGAGAGCGAGCGAGCCAGATATGAGAGCAAGCGAGCGAGCCAGATATGAGAGCAAGCGAGCTAGCCAGATATGAGAGCGAGCCAGACAAGAGAGCAAGTAAGCGAGCCAGATATGAGAGCAAGCGAGCGAGCCAGATATGAGAGCAAGCGAGCGAGCCAGAAATGAGAGCAAGCGAGCCAGCCAGAAATGAGAGCAAGTGAGCCAGCCAGATGTTAGAGCGAGCGAGCCAGATATGCGAGCGAGCCAGATAAGAGAGCAAGCCAGACAAGAGAGCAAGCGTGCGAGCCAGATATGCTAGCGAGCAAGCCAGATAAGAGAGCGAGCCGGAAAAGAGAGCAAGCGAGCGAGCCAGATATGAGAGTAAGCAAGCCAGCCAGATATGAGAGCGAGCGAGCCAGATAAGAGAGCGAGCAAGACAAGAGAGCAAGCGAACTAGCCAGATATGAGAGCATGCGAGCGAGCCAGATAAGAGAGCGAGCCAGATAAGAGAGCGAGCCAGCCAAGAGAGCAAGCGAGCGAGCCAGATATGTGAGCGAGCCATAAAAGAGAGCGAGGCAGACAAGAGAGAAAGCGAGCGAGCCAGATATGAGAGCAAGCTAGCAAGCCAGATATGAGAGCGAGCCAGATAAGAGAGCGAGCCAGACAAGAGAGCAAGCGAGCGAGCCAGATAAGAGAGCAAGCGAGCCAGCTCGATGTGAGAGCGAGCGAACCAGATAAGAGAGCGAGCCAGACAAGAGAGCAATCGAGCGAGCCAGATATGAGAGCAAGCGAGCGAGCCAGATATGAGAGCAAGCGAGCGAGCCACATAAGAGAGCCAGCGAGCCACATAAGAGAGCAAGCCAGGCAAGTGAGCAAGCGAGCGAGCCAGATATGAGAGCAAGCGAGCAAGCCAGATGTGAGAGCGAGACAGATAAGAGAGCAAGTCAGACAAGAGAGCAAGCGAGCAAGCCAGATATGCTAGCGAGCAAGCCAGATAAGAGAGCGAGCCAGACAAGAGAGCAAGCGAGCGAGCCAGATATGAGAGCAAGCGAGCAATCCAGATATGAGAGCGAGCCAGATAAGAGAGCGAACCAGACAAGAGAGCAAGCGAGAAAGTCAGATATGAGAGCGAGCGAGCCAGACATGAGAGCAAGCGAGCGAGCCAGATATGAGAGCGAGCGAGCCAGATAAGAGAGCAAGCCAGACAAGAGAGCAAGCGAGTGAGCCAGATATGCTAGCGAGCAAGCCAGATAAGAGAGCGAGCCAGACAAGAGAGCAAGCGAGCGAGCCAGATATGAGAGCAAGCGAGCAAGCCAGATGTGAGAGCGAGACAGATAAGAGAGCAAGCGAGCGAGCCAGATATGCTAGCGAGCAAGCCAGATAAGAGAGCGAGCCAGACTAGAGAGCAAGCGAGCGAACCAGACAAGAGAGCAAGCGAGAAAGTCAGATATGAGAGCGAGCGAGCCAGACATGAGAGCAAGCGAGCGATCCAGATATGAGAGCGAGCGAGCCAGATATGCTAGCGAGCAAGCCAGATAAGAGAGCGAGCGAGCCTGATATGAGAGCAAGCGAGCGAGCCAGATGTGAGAGCGAGACAGATAAGAGAGCAAGTCAGACAAGAGAGCAAGCGAGCGAGCAAGATATGCGAGCGAGCCAGATAAGAGAGCGAGCCAGACAAGAGAGCAGCGAGCGAGCCAGGCCAGATATGAGAGCATGCGAGCAAGCCAGATGTGAGAGAGAGCGAGGCAGATAAGAGAGCGAGCCAGACAATTAAGCAAGCGAGCGAGCCAGATATGAGAGCAAGCGAGCGATCCAGATAAGAGAGCGAGCCAGACATGAGAGCGAGCGAGCCAGATATGAGAGCAAGCGAGCGAGCCAGATATGAGAGCAAGCGAGCTAGCCAGATATGAGAGCGAGCCAGACAAGAGAGCAAGCAAGCGAGCCAGATATGAGAGCAAGCGAGCGAGCCAGATATGAGAGCAAGCGAGCGAGCCAGAAATGAGAGCAAGCGAGCCGGCCAGAAATGAGAGCAAGTGAGCCAGCCAGATGTTAGAGCGAGCGAGCCAGATATGCGAGCGAGCCAGATAAGAGAGCAAGCCAGACAAGAGAGCAAGCGTGCGAGCCAGATATGCTAGCGAGCAAGCCAGATAAGAGAGCGAGCCAGAAAAGAGAGCAAGCGAGCGAGCCAGATATGAGAGTAAGCAAGCCAGCCAGATATGAGAGCGAGCGAGCCAGATAAGAGAGCGAGCAAGACAAGAGAGCAAGCGAACTAGCCAGATATGAGAGCATGCGAGCGAGCCAGATAAGAGAGCGAGCCAGATAAGAGAGCGAGCCAGCCAAGAGAGCAAGCGAGCGAGCCAGATATGTGAGCGAGCCATAAAAGAGAGCGAGGCAGACAAGAGAGAAAGCGAGCGAGCCAGATATGAGAGCAAGCTAGCAAGCCAGATATGAGAGCGAGCCAGATAAGAGAGCGAGCCAGACAAGAGAGCAAGCGAGCGAGCCAGATAAGAGAGCAAGCGAGCCAGCTCGATGTGAGAGCGAGCGAACCAGATAAGAGAGCGAGCCAGACAAGAGAGCAAGCGAGCGATCCAGATATGAGAGCAAGCGAGCGAGCCAGATATGAGAGCAAGCGAGCGAGCCAGAAATGAGAGCAAGCGAGCCAGCCAGAAATGAGAGCAAGTGAGCCAGCCAGATGTTAGAGCGAGCGAGCCAGATATGCGAGCGAGCCAGATAAGAGAGCAAGCCAGACAAGAGAGCAAGCGTGCGAGCCAGATATGCTAGCGAGCAAGCCAGATAAGAGAGCGAGCCAGAAAAGAGAGCAAGCGAGCGAGCCAGATATGAGAGTAAGCAAGCCAGCCAGATATGAGAGCGAGCGAGCCAGATAAGAGAGCGAGCAAGACAAGAGGGCAAGCGAACTAGCCAGATATGAGAGCATGCGAGCGAGCCAGATAAGAGAGCGAGCCAGATAAGAGAGCGAGCCAGCCAAGAGAGCAAGCGAGCGAGCCAGATATGTGAGCGAGCCATAAAAGAGAGCGAGGCAGACAAGAGAGAAAGCGAGCGAGCCAGATATGAGAGCAAGCTAGCAAGCCAGATATGAGAGCGAGCCAGATAAGAGAGCGAGCCAGACAAGAGAGCAAGCGAGCGAGCCAGATAAGAGAGCAAGCGAGCCAGCTCGATGTGAGAGCGAGCGAACCAGATAAGAGAGCGAGCCAGACAAGAGAGCAAGCGAGCGAGCCAGATATGAGAGCAAGCGAGCGAGCCAGATATGAGAGCAAGCGAGCGAGCCACATAAGAGAGCCAGCGAGCCACATAAGAGAGCAAGCCAGACAAGTGAGCAAGCGAGCGAGCCAGATATGAGAGCAAGCGAGCAAGCCAGATGTGAGAGCGAGACAGATAAGAGAGCAAGTCAGACAAGAGAGCAAGCGAGCAAGCCAGATATGCTAGCGAGCAAGCCAGATAAGAGAGCGAGCCAGACAAGAGAGCAAGCGAGCGAGCCAGATATGAGAGCAAGCGAGCAATCCAGATATGAGAGCGAGCCAGATAAGAGAGCGAACCAGACAAGAGAGCAAGCGAGAAAGTCAGATATGAGAGCGAGCGAGCCAGACATGAGAGCAAGCGAGCGAGCCAGATATGAGAGCGAGCGAGCCAGATAAGAGAGCAAGCCAGACAAGAGAGCAAGCGAGTGAGCCAGATATGCTAGCGAGCAAGCCAGATAAGAGAGCGAGCCAGACAAGAGAGCAAGCGAGCGAGCCAGATATGAGAGCAAGCGAGCAAGCCAGATGTGAGAGCGAGACAGATAAGAGAGCAAGCGAGCGAGCCAGATATGCTAGCGAGCAAGCCAGATAAGAGAGCGAGCCAGACTAGAGAGCAAGCGAGCGAACCAGACAAGAGAGCAAGCGAGAAAGTCAGATATGAGAGCGAGCGAGCCAGACATGAGAGCAAGCGAGCGATCCAGATATGAGAGCGAGCGAGCCAGATATGCTAGCGAGCAAGCCAGATAAGAGAGCGAGCGAGCCTGATATGAGAGCAAGCGAGCGAGCCAGATGTGAGAGCGAGACAGATAAGAGAGCAAGTCAGACAAGAGAGCAAGCGAGCGAGCAAGATATGCGAGCGAGCCAGATAAGAGAGCGAGCCAGACAAGAGAGCAAGCGAGCGAGCCAGATATGAGAGCAAGCGAGCGAGCCGGATATGAGAGCAAGCGAGCAAGCCAGATATGAGCGCAAGCGAGCGAGCCAGATTTGAGAGCGACCGAGCCAGATTTGAGAGCGAGCGAGCCAGATATGTGAGCGAGCCATAAAAGAGAGTGAGACAGACAAGAGAGAAAGCGAGCTAGCCAGATATGAGAGCGAGCCAGACAAGATAGCAAGCGAGCGAGCCAGATATGAGAGCAAGCGAGCGAGCCAGATATGAGAGCAAGCGAGCGAGCCAGAAATGAGAGCAAGCGAGCCAGCCAGAAATGAGAGCAAGCGAGCCAGCCAGATGTGAGAGCGAGCTAGCCAGATATTCGAGTGAGCCATATAAGAGAGCGAGCCAGACAAGAGAGCAAGCGAGAAAGCCAGATATGAGAGCGAGCGAGCCAGACATGAGAGCAAGCGAGCGAGCCAGATATGAGAGCGAGCGAGCCAGATAAGAGAGCAAGCCAGACAAGAGAGCAAGCGTGCGAGCCAGATATTCTAGCGAGCAAGCCAGATCAGAGAGCAAGCCAGACAAGAGAGCAAGCGAGCGAGCCAGATATGAGAGCAAGCGAGCCAGCCAGATATGAGAGCGAGCGAGCCAGATAAGAGAGCGAGCAAGACAAGAGAGCAAGCGAGCGAGCCAGATATGAGAGAGAGCGAGCCAGATATGAGAGCAAGCGAGCCAGCCAGATGTGAGAGCGAGCGAGCCAGATATTCGAGCGAGCCAGACAAGAAAGCAAGCGAGCGAACCAGATATGAGAGCAAGCGAGAAAGCCAGATGTGAGAGCGAGCCAGATAAGAGAGCGAACCAGACAAGAGAGCAAGCGAGAAAGCCAGATATGAGAGCGAGCGAGCCAGACATGAGAGCAAGCGAGCGAGCCAGATATGAGAGCGAGCGAGCCAGACATGAGAGCAAGCGAGCGAGCCAGATATGAGAGCGAGCGAGCCAGATAAGAGAGCAAGCCAGACAAGATAGCAAGCAAGCCAGCCAGATATGCTAGCGAGCAAGCCAGATGAGAGAGCGAGCCAGACAAGAGAGCAAGCGAGCGAGCAAGATATGAGAGCAAGCGAGCCAGCCAGATATGAGAGCGAGCAAGCCAGATAAGAGAGCGAGCAAGACAAGAGAGCAAGCGAACTAGCCAGATATGAGAGCAAGCGAGCGAGCCAGATTTGAGAGCGAGCGAGAAAGATATGCGAGGGAGCCAGATAAGAGAGCGAGCCAGACAAGAGAGCAAGCAAGCGAGCCAGATATGAGAGCAAGCGAGCGAGCCGGATATGAGAGCAAGCGAGCAAGCCAGATATGAGAGCAAGCGAGCGAGCCAGATTTGAGAGCGAGCGAGCCAGATTTGCAAGCGAGCGAGCCAGATATGTACCGAGCAAGCCAGATAAGAGAGCGAGCCAGACAAGAGAGCAAGCGAGCGAGCCAGATATGAGAGCAAGCGAGCGAGCCAGATATGAGAGCAAGCGAGCCAGCCAGATATGAGAGCGAGCGAGCCAGATAAGAGAGCGAGCAAGACAAGAGAGCAAGCGAGCTAGCCAGATATGAGAGCGAGCCAGACAAGAGAGCAAGCGAGCGAGCCAGAAATGAGAGCAAGCGAGCGAGCCAGATATGAGAGCAAGCGAGCGAGCCAGATATGAGAGCAAGCGAGCGTGCCAGAAATGAGAGCAAGCGAGCCAGCCAGAAATGAGAGCAAGCGAGCCAGCCAGATTTGAGAGCGAGCTAGCCAGAAATGCGAGCGAGCCAGATAAGAGAGCGAGCCAGACAAGAGAGCAAGCGAGAAAGCCAGATATGAGAGCGAGCGAGCCAGACATGAGAGCAAGCGAGCGAGCCAGATATGAGAGCGAGCGAGCCAGATAAGAGAGCAAGCCAGACAAGAGAGCAAGCGTGCGAGCCAGATATTCTAGCGAGCAAGCCAGATCAGAGAGCAAGCCAGACAAGAGAGCAAGCGAGCGAGCCAGATATGAGAGCAAGCGAGCCAGCCAGATATGAGAGCGAGCGAGCCAGATAAGAGAGCGAGCAAGACAAGAGAGCAAGCGTGCGAGCCAGATATTCTAGCGAGCAAGCCAGATAAGAGAGCGAGCCAGACAAGAGAGCAAGCTAGCGAGCCAGATATGAGAGCAAGCGAGCAAGCCAGATGTGAGAGAGAGCGAGGCAGATAAGAGAGCGAGCCAGACAATTAAGCAAGCGAGCGAGCCAGATATGAGAGCAAGCGAGCGATCCAGATATGAGAGCGAGCCAGACATGAGAGCGAGCGAGCCAGATATGAGAGCAAGCGAGCGAGCCAGATATGAAAGCGAGCCAGACATGAGAGCGAGCGAGCCAGATATGAGAGCAAGCGAGCGAGCCAGATATGAGAGCAAGCAAGCCAGCCAGATATGAGAGCGAGCGAGCCAGATAAGAGAGCGAGCAAGACAAGAGAGCAAGCGAGCTAGCCAGATATGAGAGCAAGCGAGCGAGCCAGATATGAGAGCAAGCGAGCGAGCCAGAAATGAGAGCAAGCAAGCCAGCCAGAAATGAGAGCAAGCGAGCCAGCCAGATGTGAGAGCGAGCTAGCCAGATATGCGAGCGAGCCAGATAAGAGAGCGAGCCAAATATGCGAGCGAGCCAGATAAGAGAGCGAGCGAGAAAGCCAGATATGAGAGCAAGCGAGCCAGACATGAGAGCAAGCGAGCGAGCCAGATATGAGACCGAGCGAGCTAGATAAGAGAGCAAGCCAGACAAGAGAGCAAGCGTTCGAGCCAGATATGCTAGCGAGCAAGCCAGATAAGAGAGCGAGCCAGACAAGAGAGCAAGCGAGCGAGCCAGATATGAGAGTAAGCGAGCCAGCCAGATATGAGAGCGAGCGAGCCAGATAAGAGAGCGAGCAAGACAAGAGAGCAAGCGAACTAGCCAGATATGAGAGCAAGCGAGCGAGCCAGATTTGAGAGCGAGCGAGAAAGATATGCGAGCGAGCCAGATAAGAGAGCGAGCCAGACAAGAGAGCAAGCGAGCGAGCCAGATATGAGAGCAAGCGAGCGAGCCGGATATGTGAGCAAGCGAGCAAGCCAGATATGAGAGCAAGCGAGCGAGCCAGACATGAGAGCGAGCGAGCCAGATATGAGAGCAAGCGAGCGAGCCAGATATGAAAGCGAGCCAGACATGAGAGCGAGCGAGCCAGATATGAGAGCAAGACAAGAGAGCAAGCGTGCGAGCCAGATATTCTAGCGAGCAAGCCAGATAAGAGAGCGAGCCAGACAAGAGAGCAAGCTAGCGAGCCAGATATGAGAGCAAGCGAGCAAGCCAGATGTGAGAGAGAGCGAGGCAGATAAGAGAGCGAGCCAGACAATTAAGCAAGCGAGCGAGCCAGATATGAGAGCAAGCGAGCGATCCAGATATGAGAGCGAGCCAGACATGAGAGCGAGCGAGCCAGATATGAGAGCAAGCGAGCGAGCCAGATATGAAAGCGAGCCAGACATGAGAGCGAGCGAGCCAGATATGAGAGCAAGCGAGCGAGCCAGATATGAGAGCAAGCAAGCCAGCCAGATTTGAGAGCGAGCGAGCCAGATAAGAGAGCGAGCAAGACAAGAGAGCAAGCGAGCTAGCCAGATATGAGAGCAAGCGAGCGAGCCAGATATGAGAGCAAGCGAGCGAGCCAGAAATGAGAGCAAGCAAGCCAGCCAGAAATGAGAGCAAGCGAGCCAGCCAGATGTGAGAGCGAGCTAGCCAGATATGCGAGCGAGCCAGATAAGAGAGCGAGCCAAATATGCGAGCGAGCCAGATAAGAGAGCGAGCGAGAAAGCCAGATATGAGAGCAAGCGAGCCAGACATGAGAGCAAGCGAGCGAGCCAGATATGAGACCGAGCGAGCTAGATAAGAGAGCAAGCCAGACAAGAGAGCAAGCGTTCGAGCCAGATATGCTAGCGAGCAAGCCAGATAAGAGAGCGAGCCAGACAAGAGAGCAAGCGAGCGAGCCAGATATGAGAGTAAGCGAGCCAGCCAGATATGAGAGCGAGCGAGCCAGATAAGAGAGCGAGCAAGACAAGAGAGCAAGCGAACTAGCCAGATATGAGAGCAAGCGAGCGAGCCAGATTTGAGAGCGAGCGAGAAAGATATGCGAGCGAGCCAGATAAGAGAGCGAGCCAGACAAGAGAGCAAGCGAGCGAGCCAGATATGAGAGCAAGCGAGCGAGCCGGATATGTGAGCAAGCGAGCAAGCCAGATATGAGAGCAAGCGAGCGAGCCAGATTTGAGAGCGAGCGAGCCAGATATGAGAGCAAGCGAGCGAGCCAGATATGTGAGCGAGCCATAAAAGAGAGCGAGGCAGACAAGAGAGAAAGCGAGCGAGCCAGATATGAGAGCAAGCTAGCAAGCCAGATATGAGAGCGAGCCAGATAAGAGAGCGAGCCAGACAAGAGAGCAAGCGTGCGAGCCAGATATTCTAGCGAGCAAGCCAGATCAGAGAGCAAGCCAGACAAGAGAGCAAGTGAGCGAGCCAGATATGAGAGCAAGCGAGCCAACCAGATATGAGAGCGAGCGAGCCAGATAAGAGAGCAAGCCAGACAAGAGAGCAAGCGTGCGAGCCAGATATTCTAGCGAGCAAGCCAGATCAGAGAGCAAGCCAGACAAGAGAGCAAGCGAGCGAGCCAGATATGAGAGCAAGCGAGCCAGCCAGATATGAGAGCGAGCGAGCCAGATAAGAGAGCGAGCAAGACAAGAGAGCAAGCGAGCGAGCCAGATATGAGAGAGAGCGAGCCAGATATGAGAGCAAGCGAGCCAGCCAGATGTGAGAGCGAGCGAGCCAGATATTCGAGCGAGCCAGACAAGAAAGCAAGCGAGCGAACCAGATATGAGAGCAAGCGAGAAAGCCAGATGTGAGAGCGAGCCAGATAAGAGAGCGAACCAGACAAGAGAGCAAGCGAGAAAGCCAGATATGAGAGCGAGCGAGCCAGACATGAGAGCAAGCGAGCGAGCCAGATATGAGAGCGAGCGAGCCAGACATGAGAGCAAGCGAGCGAGCCAGATATGAGAGCGAGCGAGCCAGATAAGAGAGCAAGCCAGACAAGATAGCAAGCGAGCCAGCCAGATATGCTAGCGAGCAAGCCAGATAAGAGAGCGAGCCAGACAAGAGAGCAAGCGAGCGAGCAAGATATGAGAGCAAGCAAGCCAGCCAGATATGAGAGCGAGCAAGCCAGATAAGAGAGCGAGCAAGACAAGAGAGCAAGCGAACTAGCCAGATATGAGAGCAAGCGAGCGAGCCAGATTTGAGAGCGAGCGAGAAAGATATGCGAGGGAGCCAGATAAGAGAGCGAGCCAGACAAGAGAGCAAGCAAGCGAGCCAGATATGAGAGCAAGCGAGCGAGCCGGATATGAGAGCAAGCGAGCAAGCCAGATATGAGAGCAAGCGAGCGAGCCAGATTTGAGAGCGAGCGAGCAAGATTTGCAAGCGAGCGAGCCAGATATGTACCGAGCAAGCCAGATAAGAGAGCGAGCCAGACAAGAGAGAAACCGAGCGAGCCAGATATGAGAGCAAGCGAGCGAGCCAGATATGAGAGCAAGCGAGCCAGCCAGATATGAGAGCGAGCGAGCCAGATAAGAGAGCGAGCAAGACAAGAGAGAAAGCGAGCTAGCCAGATATGAGAGCGAGCCAGACAAGAGAGCAAGCGAGCGAGCCAGATATGAGAGCAAGCGAGCGAGCCAGATATGAGAGCAAGCGAGCGAGCCAGATATGAGAGCAAGCGAGCGAGCCAGAAATGAGAGCAAGCGAGCCAGCCAGAAATGAGAGCAAGCGAGCCAGCCAGATGTGAGAGCGAGCTAGCCAGAAATGCGAGCGAGCCAGATAAGAGAGCGAGCCAGACAAGAGAGCAAGCGAGAAAGCCAGATATGAGAGCGAGCGAGCCAGACATGAGAGCAAGCGAGCGAGCCAGATATGAGAGCGAGCGAGCCAGATAAGAGAGCAAGCCAGACAAGAGAGCAAGCGAGCGAGCCAGATATGAGAGCAAGCGAGCCAGCCAGATATGAGAGCGAGCGAGCCAGATAAGAGAGCGAGCAAGACAAGAGAGCAAGCGTGCGAGCCAGATATTCTAGCGAGCAAGCCAGATAAGAGAGCGAGCCAGACAAGAGAGCAAGCTAGCGAGCCAGATATGAGAGCAAGCGAGCAAGCCAGATGTGAGAGAGAGCGAGGCAGATAAGAGAGCGAGCCAGACAATTAAGCAAGCGAGCGAGCCAGATATGAGAGCAAGCGAGCGATCCAGATATGAGAGCGAGCCAGACATGAGAGCGAGCGAGCCAGATATGAGAGCAAGCGAGCGAGCCAGATATGAAAGCGAGCCAGACATGAGAGCGAGCGAGCCAGATATGAGAGCAAGCGAGCGAGCCAGATATGAGAGCAAGCGAGCCAGCCAGATATGAGAGCGAGCGAGCCAGATAAGAGAGCGAGCAAGACAAGAGAGCAAGCGAGCTAGCCAGATATGAGAGCAAGCGAGCGAGCCAGATATGAGAGCAAGCGAGCGAGCCAGAAATGAGAGCAAGCAAGCCAGCCAGAAATGAGAGCAAGCGAGCCAGCCAGATGTGAGAGCGAGCTAGCCAGATATGCGAGCGAGCCAGATAAGAGAGCGAGCCAAATATGCGAGCGAGCCAGATAAGAGAGCGAGCGAGAAAGCCAGATATGAGAGCAAGCGAGCCAGACATGAGAGCAAGCGAGCGAGCCAGATATGAGACCGAGCGAGCCAGATAAGAGAGCAAGCCAGACAAGAGAGCAAGCGTGCGAGCCAGATATGCTAGCGAGCAAGCCAGATAAGAGAGCGAGCCAGACAAGAGAGCAAGCGAACGAGCAAGATATGAGAGTAAGCGAGCCAGCCAGATATGAGAGCGAGCGAGCCAGATAAGAGAGCGAGCAAGACAAGAGAGCAAGCGAACTAGCCAGATATGAGAGCAAGCGAGCGAGACAGATTTGAGAGCGAGCGAGAAAGATATGCGAGCGAGCCAGATAAGAGAGCGAGCCAGACAAGAGAGCAAGCGAGCGAGCCAGATATGAGAGCAAGCGAGCGAGCCGGATATGTGAGCAAGCGAGCAAGCCAGATATGAGAGCAAGCGAGCGAGCCAGATTTGAGAGCGAGCGAGCGAGCCAGATATGAGAGCAAGCGAGCGAGCCAGATATGTGAGCGAGCCATAAAAGAGAGCGAGGCAGACAAGAGAGAAAGCGAGCGAGCCAGATATGAGAGCAAGCTAGCAAGCCAGATATGAGAGCGAGCCAGATAAGAGAGCGAGCCAGACAAGAGAGCAAGCGAGCGAGCCAGATATGAGAGCAAGCGAGCGAGCCAGATATGAGAGCAAGCGAGCCAGCCAGATATGAGAGCGAGCGAGCCAGATAAGAGAGCGAGCAAGACAAGAGAGCAAGCGAGCTAGCCAGATATGAGAGCGAGCCAGACAAGAGAGCAAGCGAGCGTGCCAGATATGAGAGCAAGCGAGCGAGCCAGATATGAGAGCAAGCGAGCGAGCCAGAAATGAGAGCAAGCGAGCCAGCCAGTAATGAGAGCAAGCGAGCCAGCCAGATGTGAGAGCGAGCTAGCCAGATATGCGAGCGAGCCAGATAAGAGAGCGAGCCAGACAAGAGCAAGCGAGCGAGCCAGAGATGAGAGCGAGCGAGCCAGACATGAGAGGAAGTGAGCGAGCCAGATATGAGAGCGAGCGAGCCAGATAAGAGAGCAAGCCAGACAAGAGAGCAAGCGAGCGAGCCAGATATGCTAGCAAGCAAGCCAGATAAGAGAGCGAGCCAGACAAGAGAGCAAGCGAGTGAGCCAGATATGAGAGCAAGCGAGCGAGCCAGATGTGAGAGCGAGACAGGTAAGAGAGCAAGCCAGACAAGAGAGCAAGCGAGCGAGCAAGATTTGCTAGTGAGCAAGCCAGATAAGAGAGCGAGCCAGACAAGAGATTAAGCGAGCGAGCCAGATATGAGAGCAAGCGAGCGAGCCAGATGTGAGAGCGAGCGAGCAAGATATGCGAGCGAGCCAGATAAGAGAGCGAGCCAGACAAGAGAGCAGCGAGCGAGCCAGATATGAGAGCAAGCGAGAAAGCCAGATGTGAGAGAGAGCGAGGCAGATAAGAGAGCGAGTCAGACAATTAAGCAAGCGAGCGAGCCAGATAAGAGAGCGAGCCAGACAAGAGAGCAAGCGAGCAAGCCAGATAAGAGAGCGAGCCAAACAAGAGAGCAAGCGAGCGAGCCAGATATGAGAGCCAGCGAGCCAGCCAGATATGAAAGCGAGCGAGCCAGATAAGAGAGCGAGCTAGACAAGAGAGCAAGCGAGCGAGCCAGATATGCTAGCAAGCAAGCCAGATAAGAGAGCGAGCCAGACAAGAGAGCAAGCGAGCGAGCCAGATATGAGAGCAAGCAATCGAGCCAGATGTGAGAGTGAGACAGGTAAGAGAGCAAGCCAGACAAGAGAGCAAGCGAGCGAGCCAGATTTGCTAGTGAGCAAGCCAGATAAGAGAGCGAGCCAGACAAGAGATTAAGCGAGCGAGCCAGATATGAGAGCAAGCGAGCGAGCTAGATGTGAGAGAGCGAGGCAGATAAGAGAGCGAGCCAGACAATTAAGCAAGCGAGCGAGCCAGATAAGAGAGCGAGCCAGACAAGAGAGCAAGCGAGCAAGCCAGATAAGAGAGCGAGCCAAACAAGAGAGCAGGCGAGCGAGCCAGATATGAGAGCAAGCGAGCCAGCCAGATATGAGAGCGAGCGAGCCAGATAAGAGAGCGAGCAAGACAAGAGAGCAAGCGAACTAGCCAGATATGAGAGCAAGCGAGCGAGCCAGATTTGAGAGCGAGCGAGCCAGATATGCGAGCGAGCCAGATAAGAGAGCGAGCCAGACAAGAGAGCAAGCGAGCGAGCTAGATATGAGAGCAAGCGAGCGAGCCGGATATGAGAGAAAGCAAGCAAGCCAGATATGAGAGTAAGCGAGCGAGCCAGATTTGAGAGCTACCGAGCCAGATTTGAGAGCGAGCGAGCCAGATATGTGAGCGAGCCATAAAAGAGAGCGAGACAGACAAGAGAGCAAGCGAGCGAGTCAGATATGAGAGCAAGCTAGCAAGCCAGATATGTGAGCGAGCCAGATAAGAGAGCGAGCCAGACAAGAGAGCAAGCGAGCGAGCCAGATATGAGAGCAAGCGAGCAAGTCAGATTTGAGAGAGAGCGAGGCAGATAAGAGAGCAGGCCAGACAATTAAGCAAGCGACCGAGCCAGATATGAGAGCAAGCGAGCGATCCAAATATGAGAGCGAGCCAGACATGAGAGCGAGCGAGCCAGATATGAGAGCAAGCGAGCGAGCCAGATATGAGAGCATGCAAGCCAGCCAGATGTGCGAGCGAGCCAGATATGCGAGCAAGCCAGATAAGAGAGCGAGCCAGACAAGAGAGCAAGCGAGCGAGCCAGACAAGAGAGCAAGCGAGCGAGCCAAATATGAGAGCAAGCGAGCAAGCCAGATGTGAGAGAGATCGAGGCAGATAAGAGAGCGAGCCAGACAATTAAGCAAGCGAGCGAGCCAGATATGAGAGCAAGCGAGCGATCCAGATATGAGAGTGAGCCAGACATGAGAGCGAGCGAGCCAGATATGAGAGCAAGTGAGCGAGCCAGATATGAAAGCAAGCGAGCCAGCCAGATATGAGAGCGAGCGAGCCAGATAAGAGAGCGAGCAAGACAAGAGAGCAAGCGAGCTAGCCAGATAAGAGAGCCAGCGAGCCAGATAAGAGAGCAAGCCAGACAAGAGAGCAAGCGAGCGAGCCAGATATGCTAGCAAGCAAGCCAGATAAGAGAGCGAGCCAGACAAGAGAGCAAGCGAGCAAGCCAGATATGAGAGCAAGCGAGCAAGCCAGATATGAGAGCGAGCCAGATAAGAGAGCGAACCAGACAAGAGAGCAAGCGAGAAAGCCAGATATGTGAGCGAGCGAGCCAGACATGAGAGCAAGCGAGCGAGCCAGATATGAGAGCGAGCGAGCCAGACATGAGAGCAAGCGAGCGAGCCAGATATGAGAGCGAGCGAGCCAGATAAGAGAGCAAGCCAGACTAGAGAGCAAGCGAGCGAGCTAGATATGCTAGCGAGCAAGCCAGATAAGAGAGCGAGCGAGCTAGGTATGAGAGCAAGCGAGCGAGCCAGATGTGAGAGAGAGACAGATAAGAGAGCAAGTCAGACAAGAGAGCAAGCGAGCGAGCAAGATATGCGAGCGAGCCAGATAAGAGAGCGAGCCAGACAAGAGAGCAAGCGAGCGAGCCAGATATGAGAGCAAGCAAGCAAGCCAGATGTGAGAGAGAGCGAGGCAGATAAGAGAGCGAGCCAGATAAGAGAGCGAGCCAGATAAGAGAGCAAGCGAGCGAGCCAGATATGAGAGCAAGCGAGCGAGCCAGATACGAGAGCAAGCAAGCCAGCCAGATGTGAGAGCGAGCGAGCCAGATAAGAGAGCGAGCCAGACAAGAGAGCAAGCGAGCGAGCCAGATATGAGAGCAAGCGAGCAAGCCAGACATGAGAGCGAGCGAGCCAGATAAGAGAGCAAGCGAGCGAGGCGGATATGCTAGCGAGCAAGCCAGATAAGAGAGCAAGCCAGAGAAGAGAGCAAGCGAGCGAGCCAGATATGAGAGCAAGCGAACGAGCCAGATGTCAGAGCGAGACAGATAAGAGAGTAAGCCAGACAAGAGAGCAAGTGAGCGAGCCAGATATGCTAGCGAGCAAGCCAGATAAGAGAGCAAGCCAGACAAGAGAGCAAGCGAGTGAGCCAGATATGAGAGCAAGCGAGCGAGCCAGATGTGAGAGTGAGCGAGCAAGATATGCGAGCGAGCCAGATAAGACAGCGAGCCAGACAAGAGAGCAGCGAGCGAGCCAGATATGAGAGCAAGCGAGCAAGCCAGATGTGAGAGAGAGCGAGGCAGATAAGAGAGCGAGCCAGACAATTAAGCAAGCGAGCCAGCCAGATATGAGAGCAAGCGAGCGATCCAGATATGAGAGTGAGCCAGACATGAGAGCGAGCGAGCCAGATATGAGAGCAAGCGAGCGAGCCAGATATGAGAGCAGGCGAGCCAGCCAGATATGAGAGCGAGCGAGCCAGATAAGAGAGCGAGCAAGACAAGAGAGCAAGTGTGCTAGCCAGATATGAGAGCAAGCGAGCGAGCCAGATTTGAGAGCAAGCGAGTGAGCCAGATATGAGAGCGAGACAGATAAGAGAGCGAACCAGACAAGAGAGCAATCGAGCGAGCCAGATATGTGAGCGAGCGAGCCAGATATGAAAGCAAGCGAGCCGGCCCGATGTGAAAGTGAGCGAGCCAGATATGCGAGCGAGCCAGATGAGAGAGCGAGCCAGACAAGAGAGCAAGCGAGCGAGCCAGATATGAGAGCAAGCCAGATATGAAAGCGAGCCAGATAAGAGAGCGAACCAGACAAGAGAGCAAGCAAGAAAGCCATATATGAGAGCGAGCGAGCCAGACATAAGAGCAAGCGAGCGAGCCAGAGATGAGAGCGAGCGAGCCAGACATGAGAGGAAGTGAGCGAGCCAGATATGAGAGCGAGCGAGACAGATAAGAGAGCAAGCCAGACAAGAGAGCAAGTGAGCCAGATATGCTAGCAAGCAAGCCAGATAAGAGAGCGAGCCAGACAAGAGAGCAAGCGAGCGAGCCAGATATGAGAGCAAGCGAGCGAGCCAGATGTGAGAGCGAGACAGGTAAGAGAGCAAGCCAGACAAGAGAGCAAGCGAGCGAGCCAGATTTGCTAGTGAGCAAGCCAGATAAGAGAGCGAGCCAGACAAGAGATTAAGCGAGCGAGCCAGATATGAGAGCAAGCGAGCGAGCCAGATGTGAGAGCGAGCGAGCAAGATATGCGAGCGAGCCAGATAAGAGAGCGAGCCAGACAAGAGAGCAGCGAGCGAGCCAGATATGAGAGCAAGCGAGAAAGCCAGATGTGAGAGAGAGCGAGGCAGATAAGAGAGCGAGCCAGACAATTAAGCAAGCGAGCGAGCCAGATAAGAGAGCGAGCCAGACAAGAGAGCAAGCGAGCAAGCCAGATAAGAGAGCGAGCCAAACAAGAGAGCAAGCAAGCGAGCCAGATATGAGAGCAAGCGAGCCAGCCAGATATGAGAGCGAGCGAGCCAGATAAGAGAGCGAGCAAGACAAGAGAGCAAGCGAACTAGCCAGATATGAGAGCAAGCGAGCGAGCCAGATTTGAGAGCGAGCGAGCCAGATATGCGAGCGAGCCAGATAAGAGAGCGAGCCAGACAAGAGAGCAAGCGAGCGAGTCAGATATGAGAGCAAGCGAGCGAGCCGGATATGAGAGCAAGCGAGCAAGCCAGATATGAGAGTAAGCGAGCGAGCCAGATTTGAGAGCTACCGAGCCAGATTTGAGAGCGAGCGAGCCAGATATGTGAGCGAGCCATAAAAGAGAGCGAGACAGACAAGAGAGCAAGCGAGCGAGTCAGATATGAGAGCAAGCTAGCAAGCCAGATATGCGAGCGAGCCAGTTAAGAGAGCGAGCCAGACAAGAGAGCAAGCGAGCGAGCCAGATATGAGAGCAAGCGAGCAAGCCAGATTTGAGAGAGAGCGAGGCAGATAAGAGAGCGAGCCAGACAATTAAGCAAGCGAGCGAGCCAGATATGAGAGCAAGCGAGCGATCCAGATAAGAGTGCGAGCCAGACATGAGAGCGAGCGAGCCAGATATGAGAGCAAGCGAGCGAGCCAGATATGAGAGCAAGCGAGCCAGCCAGATATGAGAGCGAGCGAGCCAGATAAGAGAGCGAGCAAGACAAGAGAGCAAGCGAGCGAGCCAGATAAGAGAGCGAGCCAGACAAGAGAGCAAGCGAGCGAGCCAGATATGAGAGCAAGCCAGATATGAAAGCGAGCCAGATAAGAGAGCGAACCAGACAAGAGAGCAAGCAAGAAAGCCATATATGAGAGCGAGCGAGCCAGACATAAGAGCAAGCGAGCGAGCCAGAGATGAGAGCCAGCGAGCCAGACATGAGAGGAAGTGAGCGAGCCAGATATGAGAGCGAGCGAGCCAGATAAGAGAGCAAGCCAGACAAGAGAGCAAGCGAGCGAGCCAGATATGCTAGCAAGCAAGCCAGATAAGAGAGCGAGCCAGACAAGAGAGCAAGCGAGCGAGCCAGATATGAGAGCAAGCGAGCGAGCCAGATGTGAGAGCGAGACAGGTAAGAGAGCAAGCCAGACAAGAGAGCAAGCGAGCGAGCCAGATTTGCTAGTGAGCAAGCCAGATAAGAGAGCGAGCCAGACAAGAGATTAAGCGAGCGAGCCAGATATGAGAGCAAGCGAGCGAGCCAGATGTGAGAGCGAGCGAGCAAGATATGCGAGCGAGCCAGATAAGAGAGCGAGCCAGACAAGAGAGCAGCGAGCGAGCCAGATATGAGAGCAAGCGAGAAAGCCAGATGTGAGAGAGAGCGAGGCAGATAAGAGAGGGAGCCAGACAATTAAGCAAGCGAGCGAGCCAGATAAGAGAGCGAGCCAGACAAGAGAGCAAGCGAGCAAGCCAGATAAGAGAGCGAGCCAAACAAGAGAGCAAGCGAGCAAGCCAGATATGAGAACAAGCGAGCCAGCCAGATATGAGAGCGAGCGAGCCAGATAAGAGAGCGAGCAAGACAAGAGAGCAAGCGAACTAGCCAGATATGAGAGCAAGCGAGCGAGCCAGATTTGAGAGCGAGCGAGCCAGATATGCGAGCGAGCCAGATAAGAGAGCGAGCCAGACAAGAGAGCAAGCGAGCGAGCCAGATATGAGAGTAAGCGAGCGAGCCAGATTTGAGAGCTACCGAGCCAGATTTGAGAGCGAGCGAGCCAGATATGTGAGCGAGCCATAAAAGAGAGCGAGACAGACAAGAGAGCAAGCGAGCGAGTCAGATATGAGAGCAAGCTAGCAAGCCAGATATGCGAGCGAGCCAGATAAGAGAGCGAGCCAGACAAGAGAGCAAGCGAGCGACCAGATATGAAAGCAAGCGAGCAAGCCAGATTTGAGAGAGAGCGAGGCAGATAAGAGAGTGAGCCAGACAATTAAGCAAGCGAGCGAGCCAGATATGAGAACAAGCGAGCGATCCAGATAAGAGAGCGAGCCAGACATGAGAGCGAGCGAGCCAGATATGAGAGCAAGCGAGTGAGCCAGATATGAGAGCAAGCGAGCCAGCCAGATATGAGAGCGAGCGAGCCAGATAAGAGAGCGAGCAAGACAAGAGAGCAAGCGAGCGAGCCAGATAAGAGAGCCAGCGAGCAAGATAAGAGAGCAAGCCAGACAAGAGAGCAAGCGAGCGAGCCAGATATGCTAGCAAGCAAGCCAGATAAGAGAGCGAGCCAGACAAGAGAGCAAGCGAGCAAGCCAGATATGAGAGCAAGCGAGCAAGCCAGATATGAGAGCGAGCCAGATAAGAGAGCGAACCAGACAAGAGAGCAAGCGAGAAAGCCAGATATGTGAGCAAGCGAGCCAGACATGAGAGCAAGCGAGCGAGCCAGATATGAGAGCGAGCGAGCCAGACATGAGAGCAAGCGAGCGAGCCAGATATGAGAGCGAGCGAGCCAGATAAGAGAGGAAGCCAGACAAGAGAGCAAGCGAGCGAGCCAGTTATGCTAGCGAGCAAGCCAGATAAGAGAGCGAGCGAGCTAGGTATGAGAGCAAGCGAGCGAGCCAGATGTGAGAGAGAGACAGATAAGAGAGCAAATCAGACAAGAGAGCAAGCGAGCGAGCAAGATATGCGAGCGAGCCAGATAAGAGAGCGAGCCAGACAAGAGAGCAAGCGAGCGAGCCAGATATGAGATCAAGCGAGCAAGCCAGATGTGAGAGAGAGCGAGGCAGATAAGAGAGCGAGCCAGACAATTAAGCAAGCGAGCGAGCCAGATATGAGAGCAAGCGAGCGAGCCAGATATGAGAGCGAGCAAGACATGAGAGCGAGCGAGCCAGATATGAGAGCAAGCGAGCGAGCCAGATATGAGAGCAAGCGAGCCAGCCAGATATGAGAGCGAGCGAGCCAGATAAGAGTGAGCAAGACAAGAGAGCAAGCGAGCTAGCCAGATATGAGAGCGAGCCAGACAAGAGAGCAAGCGAGCGAGCCAGATATGAGAGCGAGCCAGACAAGAGAGCAAGCGAGCGAGCCAGATATGAAAGCAAGCGAGCGAGCCAGATATGAGAGCAAGCGAGCGAGCCAGAAATGAGAGCAAGCGAGCCAGCCAGTAATGAGAGCAAGCGAGCCAGCCAGATATGAGAGCGAGCGAGCCAGATAAGGGAGCGAGCAAGACAAGAGAGCAAGCGAACTAGCCAGATATGAGAGCAAGCGAGCGAGCCAGATTTGAGAGCGAGCGAGCCAGATATGCGAGCGAGCCAGATAAGAGAGCGAGCCAGACAAGAGAGCAAGCCAGATATGAGAGCTAGCGAGCGAGCCGGATATGAGAGCGAGCGAGCAAGCCAGATATGAGAGCAAGCGAGCGAGCCAGATTTGAGAGCGAGCGAGCCAGATTTGAGAGCGAGCGAGCCAGATATGTGAGCGAGCCATAAAAGAGAGCGAGACAGACAAGGGAGAAAGCGAGCGAGCCAGATATGAGAGCAAGCTAGCAAGCCAGAAATGAGAGCGAGCCAGATAAGAGAGCGAGCCAGACAAGAGAGCAATCGAGCGAGCCAGATATGAGAGCAAGCGAGCCAGCTCTATGTGAGAGCGAGCGAGCCAGATATGTGAGCGAGCCAGATAAGAGAGCGAGCCAGACAAGAGAGCAAGCGAGCCAGACAAGAGAGCAAGCGAGCGAGCCAGATATGAGAGCAAGCGAACGAGCCAGATGTGAGATCGAGACAGGTAAGAGAGCAAGCCAGACAAGAGAGCAAGCGAGCGAGCCAGATATGCTAGTGAGCAAGCCAGATAAGAGAGCGAGCCAGACAAGAGAGCAAGCGAGCGAGCCAGATATGAGAGCAAGCGAGCGAGCCAGATGTGAGAGCGAGCGAGCAAGATATGCGAGCGAGCCAGATAAGAGAGCGAGCCAGACAAGAGAGCAGCGAGCGAGCCAGATATGAGAGCAAGCGAGCAAGCCAGATGTGAGAGAGAGCGAGGCAGATAAGAGCGAGCCAGACAATTAAGCAAGCGAGCGAGCCAGATAAGAGAGCGAGCCAGACAAGAGAGCAAGCGAGCAAGCCAGATAAGAGAGCGAGCCAGACAAGAGAGCAAGCGAGCGAGCCAGATATGCTAGCGAGCAAGCCAGATAAGAGAGCAAGCGAGCTAGATATGAGAGCAAGCGAGCGAGCCAGATGTGAGAGAGAGACAGATAAGAGAGAAAGTCAGACAAGAGAGCAAGCGAGCGAGCAAGATATGCGAGCGAGCCAGATAAGAGAACGAGCCAGACAAGAGAGCAGCGAGCGAGCCAGATATGAGAGCAAGCGAGCAAGCCAGATGTGAGAGAGAGAGCGAGGCAGATAAGAGAGCGAGCCAGACAATTAAGCAAGCGAGCGAGCCAGACAAGAGAGAAAGAGAGCGAGCCAGATATGAGAGCAAGCGAGCGAGCCAGATATGAGAGCAAGCAAGCCAGCCAGATGTGAGAGCGAGCGAGCCAGATATGCGAGCGAGCCAGATAAGAGAGGGAGCCAGACAAGAGAGCAAGCGAGCCAGATATGAGAGCAAGCGAGCAAGCCAGATATGAGAGCGAGCCAGAAAAGAGAGCAGCGAGCGAGCCAGATATTAGAGCAAGCGAGCAAGCCAGATGTGAGAGAGAGCGAAACAGATAAGAGAGCGAGTCAGACAATTAAGCAAGCGAGCGAGCCAGATATGAGAGCAAACGAGCGATCCAGATATGAGAGCGAGCCAGATATGAGAGCAAGCGAGCGAGCCAGATATGAGAGCAAGCGAGCCAGCCAGATATGAGAGCGAGCGAGCCAGATAAGAGAGCGAGCAAGACAAGAGAGCAAGCGAGCTAGCCATATATGAGAGCGAGCCAGACAAGAGAGCAAGCGAGCGAGCCAGACATGAGAGCAAGCGAGCGAGCCAGATATGAGAGCAAGCGAGCGAGCCAGAAATGAGAGCAAGCGAGCCAGCCAGAAATGAGAGCAAGCGAGCCAGCCAGATGTGAGAGCGAGCTAGCCAGATATGCGAGCGAGCCAGATAAGAGAGGGAGCCAGACAAGAGAGCAAGCGAGCGAGCCAGATATGAGAGCGAGCCAGACATGAGAGGAAGCGAGTGAGCCAGATATGAGAGCGAGCGAGCCAGATAAGAGAGCAAGCCAGACAAGAGAGCAAGCGTGCGAGCCAGATATTCTAGCGAGCAAGCCAGATAAGATAGCGAGCCTGACAAAAGAGCAAGCGAGCGAACCAGATATGAGAGCAAGCGAGCCAGCCAGATATGAGAGCAAGCGAGCCAGCCAGATATGAGAGCGAGCAAGCCAGATAAGAGAGCGAGCAAGACAAGAGAGCAAGCGAGCGAGCCAGATATGAGAGCAAGCGAGCCAGCCAGATATGAGAGCGAGTGAGCCAGATAAGAGAGCGAGCAAGACAAGAGAGCAAGCGAACTAGCCAGATATGAGAGCAAGCGAGCGAGCCAGATTTGAGAGCGAGCGAGCCAGATATGCGAGCGAGCCAGATAAGAGAGCGAGCCAGACAAGAGAGCAAGCGAGCGAGCCAAATATGAGAGCAAGCGAGCGAGCCGGATATGAGAGCAAGCGAGCAAGCCAGATATGAGAGCGAGCCAGATAAGAGAGCGAACCAGACAAGAGAGCAAGCGAGAAAGCCAGATATGAGAGTGAGCGAGCCAGACATGAGAGCAAGCGAGCGAGCCACATAAGAGAGCCAGCGAGCCACATAAGAGAGCAAGCCAGACAAGTGAGCAAGCGAGCGAGCCAGATATGAGAGCAAGCGAGCAAGCCAGATGTGAGAGCGAGACAGATAAGAGAGCAAGTCAGACAAGAGAGCAAGCGAGCAAGCCAGATATGCTAGCGAGCAAGCCAGATAAGAGAGCGAGCCAGACAAGAGAGCAAGCGAGCGAGCCAGATATGAGAGCAAGCAAGCAATCCAGATATGAGAGCGAGCCAGATAAGAGAGCGAACCAGATAAGAGAGCAAGCGAGAAAGTCAGATATGAGAGCGAGCGAGCCAGACATGAGAGCAAGCGAGCGAGCCAGATATGAGAGCGAGCGAGCCAGATAAGAGAGCAAGCCAGACAAGAGAGCAAGCGAGTGAGCCAGATATGCTAGCGAGCAAGCCAGATAAGAGAGCGAGCCAGACAAGAGAGCAAGCGAGCGAGCCAGATATGAGAGCAAGCGAGCAAGCCAGATGTGAGAGCGAGACAGATAAGAGAGCAAGCCAGACAAGAGAGCAAGCGAGCGAGCCAGATATGCTAGCGAGCAAGCCAGATAAGAGAGCGAGCCAGACTAGAGAACAAGCGAGCGAACCAGACAAGAGAGCAAGCGAGAAAGTCAGATATGAGAGCGAGCGAGCCAGACATGAGAGCAAGCGAGCGATCCAGATATGAGAGCGAGCGAGCCAGATATGCTAGCGAGCAAGCCAGATAAGAGAGCGAGCGAGCGAGCTAGATATGAGAGCAAGCGAGCGAGCCAGATGTGAGAGCGAGACAGATAAGAAAGCAAGTCAGACAAGAGAGCAAGCGAGCGAGCAAGATATGCGAGCGAGCCAGATAAGAGAGCGAGCCAGACAAGAGAGCAGCGAGCGAGCCAGGCCAGATATGAGAGCAAGCGAGCAAGCCAGATGTGAGAGAGAGCGAGGCAGATAAGAGAGCGAGCCAGACAATTAAGCAAGCGAGCGAGCCAGATATGAGAGCAAGCGAGCGATCCTGATAAGAGAGCGAGCCAGACATGAGAGCGAGCCAGATATGAGAGCAAGCGAGCGAGCCAGATATGAGAGCAAGCGAGCTAGCCAGATATGAGAGCGAGCCAGACAAGAGAGCAAGCAAGCGAGCCAGATATGAGAGCAAGCAAGCGAGCCAGATATGAGAGCAAGCGAGCGAGCCAGAAATGAGAGCAAGTGAGCCAGCCAGATGTGAGAGCGAGCGAGCCAGATATGCGAGCGAGCCAGATAAGAGAGCAAGCCAGACAAGAGAGCAAGCGTGCGAGCCAGATATGCTAGCGAGCAAGCCAGATAAGAGAGCGAGCCAGAAAAGAGAGCAAGCGAGCGAGCCAGATATGAGAGTAAGCGAGCCAGCCAGATATGAGAGCGAGCGAGCCAGATAAGAGAGCGAGCAAGACAAGAGAGCAAGCGAACTAGCCAGATATGAGAGCATGCGAGCGAGCCAGATAAGAGAGCGAGCCAAATAAGAGAGCGAGCCAGCCAAGAGAGCAAGCGAGCGAGCCAGATATGAGAGCAAGCGAGCGAGCCGGATATGAGAGCAAGCGAGCAAGCCAGATATGAGAGCAAGCGAGCGAGCCAGATTTGAGAGCGACCGAGCCAGATTTGAGAGCGAGCGAGCCAGATATGTGAGCGAACCATAAAAGAGAGTGAGACAGACAAGAGAGAAAGCGAGCTAGCCAGATATGAGAGCGAGCCAGACAAGAGAGCAAGCGAGCGAGCCAGATATGAGAGCAAGCGAGCGAGCCAGATATGAGAGCAAGCGAGCGAGCCAGAAATGAGAGCAAGCGAGCCAGCCAGAAATGAGAGCAAGCGAGCCAGCCAGATGTGAGAGCAAGCTAGCCAGATATTCGAGTGAGCCATATAAGAGAGCGAGCCAGACAAGGGAGCAAGCGAGAAAGCCAGATATGAGAGCGAGCGAGCCAGACATGAGAGCAAGCGAGCGAGCCAGATATGAGAGCGAGCGAGCCAGATAAGAGAGCAAGCCAGACAAGAGAGCAAGCGTGCGAGCCAGATATTCTAGCGAGCAAGCCAGATCAGAGAGCAAGCCAGACAAGAGAGCAAGCGAGCGAGTGAGATATGAGAGCAAGCGAGCCAGCCAGATATGAGAGCGAGCGAGCCAGATAAGAGAGCGAGCAAGACAAGAGAGCAAGCGAGCGAGCCAGATATGAGAGAGAGCGAGCCAGATATGAGAGCAAGCGAGCCAGCCAGATGTGAGAGCGAGCGAGCCAGATATTCGAGCGAGCCCGACAAGAAAGCAAGCGAGCGAACCAGATATGAGAGCAAGCGAGAAAGCCAGATGTGAGAGCGAGCCAGATAAGAGAGCGAACCAGACAAGAGACCAAGCGAGAAAGCCAGATATGAGAGCGAGCGAGCCAGACATGAGAGCAAGCGAGCGAGCCAGATATGAGAGCAAGCGAGCCAGACATGAGAGCAAGCGAGCGAGCCAGATATGAGAGCGAGCGAGCCAGATAAGAGAGCAAGCCAGACAAGATAGCAAGCGAGCGAGCCAGATATGCTAGCGAGCAAGCCAGATAAGAGAGCGAGCCAGACAAGAGAGCAAGCGAGCGAGCAAGATATGAGAGCAAGCGAGCCAGCCAGATATGAGAGCGAGCAAGCCAGATAAGAGAGCGAGCAAGACAAGAGAGCAAGCGAACTAGCCAGATATGAGAGCAAGCGAGCGAGCCAGATTTGAGAGCGAGCGAGAAAGATATGCGAGGGAGCCAGATAATAGAGCGAGCCAGACAAAAGAGCAAGCAAGCGAGCCAGATATGAGAGCAAGCGAGCGAGCCGGATATGAGAGCAAGCGAGCAAGCCAGATATGAGAGCAAGCGAGCGAGCCAGATTTGAGAGCGAGCGAGCCAGATTTGCAAGCGAGCGAGCCAGATATGTACCGAGCAAGCCAGATAAGAGAGCGAGCCAGACAAGAGAGCAAGCGAGCAAGCCAGATATGAGAGCAAGCGAGCGAGCCAGATATGAGAGCAAGCGAGCCAGCCAGATATGAGAGCGAGCGAGCCAGATAAGAGAGCGAGCAAGACAAGAGAGCAAGCGAGCTAGCCAGATATGAGAGCGAGCCAGACAAGAGAGCAAGCGAGCGAGCCAGATATGAGAGCAAGCGAGCGAGCCAGATATGAGAGCAAGCGAGCGAGCCAGATATGAGAGCAAGCGAGCGAGCCAGAAATGAGAGCAAGCGAGCCAGCCAGAAATGAGAGCAAGCGAGCCAGCCAGATGTGAGAGCGAGCTAGCCAGAAATTCGAGCGAGCCAGATAAGAGAGCGAGCCAGACAAGAGAGCAAGCGAGAAAGCCAGATATGAGAGCGAGCGAGCCAGAAATGAGAGCAAGCGAGCGAGCCAGATATGAGAGCGAGCGAGCCAGATAAGAGAGCAGGCCAGACAAGAGAGCAAGTGTGCGAGCCAGATATTCTAGCGAGCAAGCCAGATAAGAGAGCGAGCCAGACAAGAGAGCAAGCGAGCGAGCCAGATATGAGAGCAAGCGAGCAAGCCAGATGTGAGAGAGAGCGAGGCAGATAAGAGAGCGAGCCAGACAATTAAGCAAGCGAGCGAGCCAGATATGAGAGCAAGCGAGCGATCCAGATATGAGAGCGAGCCAGACATGAGAGCGAGCGAGCCAGATATGAGAGCAAGCGAGCGAGCCAGATATGAAAGCGAGCCAGACATGAGAGCGAGCGAGCCAGATATGAGAGCAAGCGAGCGAGCCAGATATGAGAGCAAGCGAGCCAGCCAGATATGAGAGCGAGCGAGCCAGATAAGAGAGCGAGCAAGACAAGAGAGCAAGCGAGCTAGCCAGATATGAGAGCAAGCGAGCGAGCCAGATATGAGAGCAAGCGAGCGAGCCAGAAATGAGAGCAAGCAAGCCAGCCAGAAATGAGAGCAAGCGAGCCAGCCAGATGTGAGAGCGAGCTAGCCAGATATGCGAGCGAGCCAGATAAGAGAGCGAGCCAAATATGCGAGCGAGCCAGATAAGAGAGCGAGCGAGAAAGCCAGATATGAGAGCAAGCGAGCCAGACATGAGAGCAAGAGAGCGAGCCAGATATGAGACCGAGCGAGCCAGATAAGAGAGCAAGCCAGACAAGAGAGCAAGCGTGCGAGCCAGATATGCTAGCGAGCAAGCCAGATAAGAGAGCGAGCCAGACAAGAGAGCAAGCGAGCGAGCCAGATATGAGAGTAAGCGAGCCAGCCAGATATGAGAGCGAGCGAGCCAGATAAGAGAGCGAGCAAGACAAGAGAGCAAGCGAACTAGCCAGATATGAGAGCAAGCGAGCGAGCCAGATTTGAGAGCCAGCGAGAAAGATATGCGAGCGAGCCAGATAAGAGAGCGAGCCAGACAAGAGAGCAAGCGAGCGAGCCAGATATGAGAGCAAGCGAGCGAGCCGGATATGTGAGCAAGCGAGCAAGCCAGATATGAGAGCAAGCGAGCGAGCCAGATTTGAGAGCGAGCGAGCGAGCCAGATATGAGAGCAAGCGAGCGAGCCAGATATGTGAGCGAGCCATAAAAGAGAGCGAGGCAGACAAGAGAGAAAGCGAGCGAGCCAGATATGAGAGCAAGCTAGCAAGCCAGATATGAGAGCGAGCCAGATAAGAGAGCGAGCCAGACAAGAGAGCAAGCGAGCGAGCCAGATAAGAGAGCAAGCGAGCCAGCTCGATGTGAGAGCGAGCGAGCCAGATATGCGAGCGAGCCAGATAAGAGAGCGAGCCAGACAAGAGAGCAAGCGAGCGAGCCAGATATGAGAGCAAGCGAGCGAGCCAGATATGAGAGCAAGCGAGCGAGCCACATAAGAGAGCCAGCGAGCCACATAAGAGAGCAAGCCAGACAAGTGAGCAAGCGAGCGAGCCAGATATGAGAGCAAGCGAGCAAGCCAGATGTGAGAGCGAGACAGATAAGAGAGCAAGTCAGACAAGAGAGCAAGCGAGCAAGCCAGATATGCTAGCGAGCAAGCCAGATAAGAGAGCGAGCCAGACAAGAGAGCAAGCGAGCGAGCCAGATATGAGAGAAAGCGAGCAATCCAGATATGAGAGCGAGCCAGATAAGAGAGCGAACCAGACAAGAGAGCAAGCGAGAAAGTCAGATATGAGAGCGAGCGAGCCAGACATGAGAGCAAGCGAGCGAGCCAGATATGAGAGCGAGCGAGCCAGATAAGAGAGCAAGCCAGACAAGAGAGCAAGCGAGTGAGCCAGATATGCTAGCGAGCAAGCCAGATAAGAGAGCGAGCCAGACAAGAGAGCAAGCGAGCGAGCCAGATATGAGAGCAAGCGAGCAAGCCAGATGTGAGAGCGAGACAGATAAGAGAGCAAGCGAGCGAGCCAGATATGCTAGCGAGCAAGCCAGATAAGAGAGTCAGCCAGACTAGAGAGCAAGCGAGCGAACCAGACAAGAGAGCAAGCGAGAAAGTCAGATATGAGAGCGAGCGAGCCAGACATGAGAGCAAGCGAGCGATCCAGATATGAGAGCGAGCGAGCCAGATATGCTAGCGAGCAAGCCAGATAAGAGAGCGAGCGAGCCTGATATGAGAGCAAGCGAGCGAGCCAGATGTGAGAGCGAGACAGATAAGAGAGCAAGTCAGACAAGAGAGCAAGCGAGCGAGCAAGATATGCGAGCGAGCCAGATAAGAGAGCGAGCCAGACAAGAGAGCAGCGAGCGAGCCAGGCCAGATATGAGAGCATGCGAGCAAGCCAGATGTGAGAGAGAGCGAGGCAGATAAGAGAGCGAGCCAGACAATTAAGCAAACGAGCGAGCCAGATATGAGAGCAAGCGAGCGATCCAGATAAGAGAGCGAGCCAGACATGAGAGCGAGCGAGCCAGATATGAGAGCAAGCGAGCGAGCCAGATATGAGAGCAAGCGAGCTAGCCAGATATGAGAGCGAGCCAGACAAGAGAGCAAGCAAGCGAGCCAGATATGAGAGCAAGCGAGCGAGCCAGATATGAGAGCAAGCGAGCGAGCCAGAAATGAGAGCAAGCGAGCCAGCCAGAAATGAGAGCAAGTGAGCCAGCCAGATGTTAGAGCGAGCGAGCCAGATATGCGAGCGAGCCAGATAAGAGAGCAAGCCAGACAAGAGAGCAAGCGTGCGAGCCAGATATGCTAGCGAGCAAGCCAGATAAGAGAGCGAGCCAGAAAAGAGAGCAAGCGAGCGAGCCAGATATGAGAGTAAGCAAGCCAGCCAGATATGAGAGCGAGCGAGCCAGATAAGAGAGCGAGCAAGACAAGAGAGCAAGCGAACTAGCCAGATATGAGAGCATGCGAGCGAGCCAGATAAGAGAGCGAGCCAGATAAGAGAGCGAGCCAGCCAAGAGAGCAAGCGAGCGAGCCAGATATGAGAGCAAGCGAGCAAGCCAGATATGAGCGCAAGCGAGCGAGCCAGATTTGAGAGCGACCGAGCCAGATTTGAGAGCGAGCGAGCCAGATATGTGAGCGAGCCATAAAAGAGAGTGAGACAGACAAGAGAGAAAGCGAGCTAGCCAGATATGAGAGCGAGCCAGACAAGATAGCAAGCGAGCGAGCCAGATATGAGAGCAAGCGAGCGAGCCAGATATGAGAGCAAGCGAGCGAGCCAGAAATGAGAGCAAGCGAGCCAGCCAGAAATGAGAGCAAGCGAGCCAGCCAGATGTGAGAGCGAGCTAGCCAGATATTCGAGTGAGCCATATAAGAGAGCGAGCCAAACAAGAGAGCAAGCGAGAAAGCCAGATATGAGAGCGAGCGAGCCAGACATGAGAGCAAGCGAGCGAGCCAGATATGAGAGCGAGCGAGCCAGATAAGAGAGCAAGCCAGACAAGAGAGCAAGCGTGCGAGCCAGATATTCTAGCGAGCAAGCCAGATCAGAGAGCAAGCCAGACAAGAGAGCAAGCGAGCGAGCCAGATATGAGAGCAAGCGAGCCAGCCAGATATGAGAGCGAGCGAGCCAGATAAGAGAGCGAGCAAGACAAGAGAGCAAGCGAGCGAGCCAGATATGAGAGAGAGCGAGCCAGATATGAGAGCAAGCGAGCCAGCCAGATGTGAGAGCGAGCGAGCCAGATATTCGAGCGAGCCAGACAAGAAAGCAAGCGAGCGAACCAGATATGAGAGCAAGCAAGAAAGCCAGATGTGAGAGCGAGCCAGATAAGAGAGCGAACCAGACAAGAGAGCAAGCGAGAAAGCCAGATATGAGAGCGAGCGAGCCAGACATGAGAGCAAGCGAGCGAGCCAGATATGAGAGCGAGCGAGCCAGACATGAGAGCAAGCGAGCGAGCCAGATATGAGAGCGAGCGAGCCAGATAAGAGAGCAAGCCAGACAAGATAGCAAGCGAGCCAGCCAGATATGCTAGCGAGCAAGCCAGATAAGAGAGCGAGCCAGACAAGAGAGCAAGCGAGCGAGCAAGATATGAGAGCAAGCGAGCCAGCCAGATATGAGAGCGAGCAAGCCAGATAAGAGAGCGAGCAAGACAAGAGAGCAAGCGAACTAGCCAGATATGAGAGCAAGCGAGCGAGCCAGATTTGAGAGCGAGCGAGAAAGATATGCGAGGGAGCCAGATAAGAGAGCGAGCCAGACAAGAGAGCAAGCAAGCGAGCCAGATATGAGAGCAAGCGAGCGAGCCGGATATGAGAGCAAGCGAGCAAGCCAGATATGAGAGCAAGCGAGCGAGCCAGATTTGAGAGCGAGCGAGCCAGATTTGCAAGCGAGCGAGCCAGATATGTACCGAGCAAGCCAGATAAGAGAGCGAGCCAGACAAGAGAGCAAGCGAGCGAGCCAGATATGAGAGCAAGCGAGCGAGCCAGATATGAGAGCAAGCGAGCCAGCCAGATATGAGAGCGAGCGAGCCAGATAAGAGAGCGAGCAAGACAAGAGAGCAAGCGAGCTAGCCAGATATGAGAGCGAGCCAGACAAGAGAGCAAGCGAGCGAGCCAGATATGAGAGCAAGCGAGTGAGCCAGATATGAGAGCAAGCGAGCGAGCCAGATATGAGAGCAAGCGAGCGAGCCAGAAATGAGAGCAAGCGAGCCAGCCAGAAATGAGAGCAAGCGAGCCAGCCAGATGTGAGAGCGAGCTAGCCAGAAATGCGAGCGAGCCAGATAAGAGAGCGAGCCAGACAAGAGAGCAAGCGAGAAAGCCAGATATGAGAGCGAGCGAGCCAGACAAGAGAGCAAGCGAGAAAGCCAGATATGAGAGCGAGCGAGCCAGACATGAGAGCAAGCGAGCGAGCCAGATATGAGAGCGAGCGAGCCAGATAAGAGAGCAAGCCAGACAAGAGAGCAAGCGTGCGAGCCAGATATTCTAGCGAGCAAGCCAGATCAGAGAGCAAGCCAGACAAGAGAGCAAGCGAGCGAGCCAGATATGAGAGCAAGCGAGCCAGCCAGATATGAGAGCGAGCGAGCCAGATAAGAGAGCGAGCAAGACAAGAGAGCAAGCGTGCGAGCCAGATATTCTAGCGAGCAAGCCAGATAAGAGAGCGAGCCAGACAAGAGAGCAAGCTAGCGAGCCAGATATGAGAGCAAGCGAGCAAGCCAGATGTGAGAGAGAGCGAGGCAGATAAGAGAGCGAGCCAGACAATTAAGCAAGCGAGCGAGCCAGATATGAGAGCAAGCGAGCGATCCAGATATGAGAGCGAGCCAGACATGAGAGCGAGCGAGCCAGATATGAGAGCAAGCGAGCGAGCCAGATATGAAAGCGAGCCAGACATGAGAGCGAGCGAGCCAGATATAAGAGCAAGCGAGCGAGCCAGATATGAGAGCAAGCGAGCCAGCCAGATATGAGAGCGAGCGAGCCAGATAAGAGAGCGAGCAAGACAAGAGAGCAAGCGAGCTAGCCAGATATGAGAGCAAGCGAGCGAGCCAGATATGAGAGCAAGCGAGCGAGCCAGAAATGAGAGCAAGCAAGCCAGCCAGAAATGAGAGCAAGCGAGCCAGCCAGATGTGAGAGCGAGCTAGCCAGATATGCGAGCGAGCCAGATAAGAGAGCGAGCCAAATATGCGAGCGAGCCAGATAAGAGAGCGAGCGAGAAAGCCAGATATGAGAGCAAGCGAGCCAGACATGAGAGCAAGCGAGCGAGCCAGATATGAGACCGAGCGAGCCAGATAAGAGAGCAAGCCAGACAAGAGAGCAAGCGTGCGAGCCAGATATGCTAGCGAGCAAGCCAGATAAGAGAGCGAGCCAGACAAGAGAGCAAGCGAGCGAGCCAGATATGAGAGTAAGCGAGCCAGCCAGATATGAGAGCGAGCGAGCCAGATAAGAGAGCGAGCAAGACAAGAGAGCAAGCGAACTAGCCAGATATGAGAGCAAGCGAGCGAGCCAGATTTGAGAGCGAGCGAGAAAGATATGCGAGCGAGCCAGATAAGAGAGCGAGCCAGACAAGAGAGCAAGCGAGCGAGCCAGATATGAGAGCAAGCGAGCGAGCCGGATATGTGAGCAAGCGAGCAAGCCAGATATGAGAGCAAGCGAGCGAGCCAGATTTGAGAGCGAGCGAGCGAGCCAGATATGAGAGCAAGCGAGCGAGCCAGATATGTGAGCGAGCCATAAAAGAGAGCGAGGCAGACAAGAGAGAAAGCGAGCGAGCCAGATATGAGAGCAAGCTAGCAAGCCAGATATGAGAGCGAGCCAGATAAGAGAGCGAGCCAGACAAGAGAGCAAGCGTGCGAGCCAGATATTCTAGCGAGCAAGCCAGATCAGAGAGCAAGCCAGACAAGAGAGCAAGTGAGCGAGCCAGATATGAGAGCAAGCGAGCCAGCCAGATATGAGAGCGAGCGAGCCAGATAAGAGAGCAAGCCAGACAAGAGAGCAAGCGTGCGAGCCAGATATTCTAGCGAGCAAGCCAGATCAGAGAGCAAGCCAGACAAGAGAGCAAGCGAGCGAGCCAGATATGAGAGCAAGCGAGCCAGCCAGATATGAGAGCGAGCGAGCCAGATAAGAGAGCGAGCAAGACAAGAGAGCAAGCGAGCGAGCCAGATATGAGAGAGAGCGAGCCAGATATGAGAGCAAGCGAGCCAGCCAGATGTGAGAGCGAGCGAGCCAGATATTCGAGCGAGCCAGACAAGAAAGCAAGCGAGCGAACCAGATATGAGAGCAAGCGAGAAAGCCAGATGTGAGAGCGAGCCAGATAAGAGAGCGAACCAGACAAGAGAGCAAGCGAGAAAGCCAGATATGAGAGCGAGCGAGCCAGACATGAGAGCAAGCGAGCGAGCCAGATATGAGAGCGAGCGAGCCAGACATGAGAGCAAGCGAGCGAGCCAGATATGAGAGCGAGCGAGCCAGATAAGAGAGCAAGCCAGACAAGATAGCAAGCGAGCCAGCCAGATATGCTAGCGAGCAAGCCAGATAAGAGAGCGAGCCAGACAAGAGAGCAAGCGAGCGAGCAAGATATGAGAGCAAGCAAGCCAGCCAGATATGAGAGCGAGCAAGCCAGATAAGAGAGCGAGCAAGACAAGAGAGCAAGCGAACTAGCCAGATATGAGAGCAAGCGAGCGAGCCAGATTTGAGAGCGAGCGAGAAAGATATGCGAGGGAGCCAGATAAGAGAGCGAGCCAGACAAGAGAGCAAGCAAGCGAGCCAGATATGAGAGCAAGCGAGCGAGCCGGATATGAGAGCAAGCGAGCAAGCCAGATATGAGAGCAAGCGAGCGAGCCAGATTTGAGAGCGAGCGAGCCAGATTTGCAAGCGAGTGAGCCAGATATGTACCGAGCAAGCCAGATAAGAGAGCGAGCCAGACAAGAGAGCAACCGAGCGAGCCAGATATGAGAGCAAGCGAGCGAGCCAGATATGAGAGCAAGCGAGCCAGCCAGATATGAGAGCGAGCGAGCCAGATAAGAGAGCGAGCAAGACAAGAGAGAAAGCGAGCTAGCCAGATATGAGAGCGAGCCAGACAAGAGAGCAAGCGAGCGAGCCAGATATGAGAGCAAGCGAGCGAGCCAGATATGAGAGCAAGCGAGCGAGCCAGATATGAGAGCAAGCGAGCGAGCCAGAAATGAGAGCAAGCGAGCCAGCCAGAAATGAGAGCAAGCGAGCCAGCCAGATGTGAGAGCGAGCTAGCCAGAAATGCGAGCGAGCCAGATAAGAGAGCGAGCCAGACAAGAGAGCAAGCGAGAAAGCCAGATATGAGAGCGAGCGAGCCAGACATGAGAGCAAGCGAGCGAGCCAGATATGAGAGCGAGCGAGCCAGATAAGAGAGCAAGCCAGACAAGAGAGCAAGCGTGCAAGCCAGATATTCTAGCGAGCAAGCCAGATCAGAGAGCAAGCCAGACAAGAGAGCAAGCGAGCGAGCCAGATATGAGAGCAAGCGAGCCAGCCAGATATGAGAGCGAGCGAGCCAGATAAGAGAGCGAGCAAGACAAGAGAGCAAGCGTGCGAGCCAGATATTCTAGCGAGCAAGCCAGATAAGAGAGCGAGCCAGACAAGAGAGCAAGCTAGCGAGCCAGATATGAGAGCAAGCGAGCAAGCCAGATGTGAGAGAGAGCGAGGCAGATAAGAGAGCGAGCCAGACAATTAAGCAAGCGAGCGAGCCAGATATGAGAGCAAGCGAGCGATCCAGATATGAGAGCGAGCCAGACATGAGAGCGAGCGAGCCAGATATGAGAGCAAGCGAGCGAGCCAGATATGAAAGCGAGCCAGACATGAGAGCGAGCGAGCCAGATATGAGAGCAAGCGAGCGAGCCAGATATGAGAGCAAGCGAGCCAGCCAGATATGAGAGCGAGCGAGCCAGATAAGAGAGCGAGCAAGACAAGAGAGCAAGCGAGCTAGCCAGATATGAGAGCAAGCGAGCGAGCCAGATATGAGAGCAAGCGAGCGAGCCAGAAATGAGAGCAAGCAAGCCAGCCAGAAATGAGAGCAAGCGAGCCAGCCAGATGTGAGAGCGAGCTAGCCAGATATGCGAGCGAGCCAGATAAGAGAGCGAGCCAAATATGCGAGCGAGCCAGATAAGAGAGCGAGCGAGAAAGCCAGATATGAGAGCAAGCGAGCCAGACATGAGAGCAAGCGAGCGAGCCAGATATGAGACCGAGCGAGCCAGATAAGAGAGCAAGCCAGACAAGAGAGCAAGCGTGCGAGCCAGATATGCTAGCGAGCAAGCCAGATAAGAGAGCGAGCCAGACAAGAGAGCAAGCGAACGAGCAAGATATGAGAGTAAGCGAGCCAGCCAGATATGAGAGCGAGCGAGCCAGATAAGAGAGCGAGCAAGACAAGAGAGCAAGCGAACTAGCCAGATATGAGAGCAAGCGAGCGAGACAGATTTGAGAGCGAGCGAGAAAGATATGCGAGCGAGCCAGATAAGAGAGCGAGCCAGACAAGAGAGCAAGCGAGCGAGCCAGATATGAGAGCAAGCGAGCGAGCCGGATATGTGAGCAAGCGAGCAAGCCAGATATGAGAGCAAGCGAGCGAGCCAGATTTGAGAGCGAGCGAGCGAGCCAGATATGAGAGCAAGCGAGCGAGCCAGATATGTGAGCGAGCCATAAAAGAGAGCGAGGCAGACAAGAGAGAAAGCGAGCGAGCCAGATATGAGAGCAAGCTAGCAAGCCAGATATGAGAGCGAGCCAGATAAGAGAGCGAGCCAGACAAGAGAGCAAGCGAGCGAGCCAGATATGAGAGCAAGCGAGCGAGCCAGATATGAGAGCAAGCGAGCCAGCCAGATATGAGAGCGAGCGAGCCAGATAAGAGAGCGAGCAAGACAAGAGAGCAAGCGAGCTAGCCAGATATGAGAGCGAGCCAGACAAGAGAGCAAGCGAGCGTGCCAGATATGAGAGCAAGCGAGCGAGCCAGATATGAGAGCAAGCGAGCGAGCCAGAAATGAGAGCAAGCGAGCCAGCCAGTAATGAGAGCAAGTGAGCCAGCCAGATGTGAGAGCGAGCTAGCCAGATATGCGAGCGAGCCAGATAAGAGAGCGAGCCAGACAAGAGCAAGCGAGCGAGCCAGAGATGAGAGCGAGCGAGCCAGACATGAGAGGAAGTGAGCGAGCCAGATATGAGAGCGAGCGAGCCAGATAAGAGAGCAAGCCAGACAAGAGAGCAAGCGAGCGAGCCAGATATGCTAGCAAGCAAGCCAGATAAGAGAGCGAGCCAGACAAGAGAGCAAGCGAGCGAGCCAGATATGAGAGCAAGCGAGCGAGCCAGATGTGAGAGCGAGACAGGTAAGAGAGCAAGCCAGACAAGAGAGCAAGCGAGCGAGCAAGATTTGCTAGTGAGCAAGCCAGATAAGAGAGCGAGCCAGACAAGAGATTAAGCGAGCGAGCCAGATATGAGAGCAAGCGAGCGAGCCAGATGTGAGAGCGAGCGAGCAAGATATGCGAGCGAGCCAGATAAGAGAGCGAGCCAGACAAGAGAGCAGCGAGCGAGCCAGATATGAGAGCAAGCGAGAAAGCCAGATGTGAGAGAGAGCGAGGCAGATAAGAGAGCGAGTCAGACAATTAAGCAAGCGAGCGAGCCAGATAAGAGAGCGAGCCAGACAAGAGAGCAAGCGAGCAAGCCAGATAAGAGAGCGAGCCAAACAAGAGAGCAAGCGAGCCAGATATGAGAGCAAGCGAGCGAGCCGGATATGTGAGCAAGCGAGCAAGCCAGATGTTAGAGCAAGCGAGCGAGCCAGATTTGAGAGCGAGCGAGCGAGCCAGATATGAGAGCAAGCGAGCGAGCCAGATATGTGAGCGAGCCATAAAAGAGAGCGAGGCAGACAAGAGAGAAAGCGAGCGAGCCAGATATGAGAGCAAGCTAGCAAGCCAGATATGCGAGCGAGCCAGTTAAGAGAGCGAGCCAGACAAGAGAGCAAGCGAGCGAGCCAGATATGAGAGCAAGCGAGCCAGCCAGATATGAGAGCGAGCGAGCCAGATAAGAGAGCGAGCAAGACAAAAGAGCAAGCGAACTAGCCAGATATGAGAGCAAGCGAGCTAGCCAGATTTGAGAGCGAGCGAGCCAGATATGCGAGCGAGCCAGATAAGAGAGCGAGCCAGACAAGAGAGCAAGCGAGCGAGCCAGATATGAGAGCAAGCGAGCGAGCCGGATATGAGAGCAAGCGAGCAAGCCAGATATGAGAGTAAGCGAGCGAGCCAGATTTGAGAGCTACCGAGCCAGATTTGAGTGGAGCGAGCCAGATATGTGAGCGAGCCATAAAAGAGAGCGAGACAGACAAGAGAGCAAGCGAGCGAGTCAGATATGAGAGCAAGCTAGCAAGCCAGATATGCGAGCGAGCCAGATAAGAGAGCGAGCTAGACAAGAGAGCAAGCGAGCGAGCCAGATATGCTAGCAAGCAAGCCAGATAAGAGAGCGAGCCAGACAAGAGAGCAAGCGAGCGAGCCAGATATGAGAGCAAGCGAGCGAGCCAGATGTGAGAGCGAGACAGGTAAGAGAGCAAGCCAGACAAGAGAGCAAGCGAGCGAGCCAGATTTGCTAGTCAGCAAGCCAGATAAGAGAGCGAGCCAGACAAGAGATTAAGCGAGCGAGCCAGATATGAGAGTAAGCGAGCGAGCCAGATGTGAGAGCGAGCGAGCAAGATATGCGAGCGAGCTAGATAAGAGAGCGAGCCAGACAAGAGAGCAGCGAGCGAGCCAGATACGAGAGCAAGAGATGTGAGAGAGCGAGGCAGATAAGAGAGCGAGCCAGACAATTAAGCAAGCGAGCGAGCCATATAAGAGAGCGAGCCAGACAAGAGAGCAAGCGAGCAAGCCAGATAAGAGAGCGAGCCAAACAAGAGAGCAGGCGAGCGAGCCAGATATGAGAGCAAGCGAGCCAGCCAGATATGAGAGCGAGCGAGCCAGATAAGAGAGCGAGCAAGACAAGAGAGCAAGCGAACTAGCCAGATATGAGAGCAAGCGAGCGAGCCAGATTTGAGAGCGAGCGAGCCAGATATGCGAGCGAGCCAGATAAGAGAGCCAGCCAGACAAGAGAGCAAGCGAGCGAGCCAGATATGAGAGCAAGCGAGCGAGCCGGATATGAGAGAAAGCGAGCAAGCCAGATATGAGAGTAAGCGAGCGAGCCAGATTTGAGAGCTACCGAGCCAGATTTGAGAGCGAGCGAGCGAGCCAGATATGTGAGCGAGCCATAAAAGAGCAGGACAGACAAGAGAGCAAGCGAGCGAGTCAGATATGAGAGCAAGCTAGCAAGCCAGATATGCGAGCGAGCCAGATAAGAGAGCGAGCCAGACAAGAGAGCAAGCGAGCGAGCCAGATATGAGAGCAAGCGAGCAAGCCAGATTTGAGAGAGAGCGAGGCAGATAAGAGAGCGAGCCAGACAATTAAGCAAGCGAGCGAGCCAGATATGAGAGCAAGCGAGCGATCCAGATATGAGAGCGAGCCAGACATGAGAGCGAGCGAGCCAGATATGAGAGCAAGCGAGCGAGCCAGATATGAGAGCAAGCAAGCCAGCCAGATGTGCGAGCGAGCCAGATATGCGAGCAAGCCAGATAAGAGAGCGAGCCAGACAAGAGAGCAAGCGAGCGAGCCAGATATGAGAGCAAGCGAGCAAGCCAGATGTGAGAGAGAGCGAGGCAGATAAGAGAGCGAGCCAGACAATTAAGCAAGCGAGCGAGCCAGATATGAGAGCAAGCGAGCGATCCAGATATGAGAGTGAGCCAGACATGACAGCGAGCGAGCCAGATATGAGAGCAAGCGAGCGAGCCAGATATGAGAGCAAGCGAGCCAGCCAGATATGAGAGCGAGCGAGCCAGATAAGAGAGCGAGCAAGACAAGAGAGCAAGCGAGCGAGCCAGATAAGAAAGCCAGCGAGCCAGATAAGAGAGCAAGCCAGACAAGAGAGCAAGCGAGCGAGCCAGATATGAGAGCAAGCGAGAAAGCCAGATGTGAGAGAGAGCGAGGCAGATAAGAGAGCGAGCCAGACAATTAAGCAAGCGAGCGAGCCAGATAAGAGAGCGAGTCAGACAAGAGAGCAAGCGAGCAAGCCAGATAAGAGAGCGAGCCAAACAAGAGAGCAAGCGAGCGAGCCAGATATGAGAGCAAGCGAGCCAGCCAGATATGAGAGCGAGCCAGATAAGAGAGCGAGCAACACAAAAGAGCAAGCGAACTAGCCAGATATGAGAGCAAGCGAGCTAGCCAGATTTGAGAGCGAGCGAGCCAGATATGCGAGCGAGCCAGATAAGAGAGTGAGCCAGACAAGAGAGCAAGCGATCGAGCAAGATATGAGAGCAAGCGAGCGAGCCGGATATGAGAGCAAGCGAGCAAGCCAGATATGAGAGTAAGCGAGCGAGCCAGATTTGAGAGGTACCGAGCCAGATTTGAGAGCGAGCGAGCCAGATATGTGAGCGAGCCATAAAAGAGAGCGAGACAGACAAGAGAGCAAGCGAGCGAGTCAGATATGAGAGCAAGCTAGCAAGCCAGATATGCGAGCGAGCCAGATAAGAGAGCGAGCTAGACAAGAGAGCAAGCGAGCGAGCCAGATATGCTAGCAAGCAAGCCAGATAAGAGAGCGAGCCAGACAAGAGAGCAAGCGAGCGAGCCAGATATGAGAGCAAGCGAGCGAGCCAGATGTGAGAGAGCGAGGCAGATAAGAGAGCGAGCCAGACAATTAAGCAAGCGAGCGAGCCAGATAAGAGAGCGAGCCAGACAAGAGAGCAAGCGAGCAAGCCAGATAAGAGAGCGAGCCAAACAAGAGAGCAGGCGAGCGAGCCAGATATGAGAGCAAGCGAGCCAGCCAGATATGAGAGCGAGCGAGCCAGATAAGAGAGCGAGCAAGACAAGAGAGCAAGCGAACTAGCCAGATATGAGAGCAAGCGAGCGAGCCAGATTTGAGAGCGAGCGAGCCAGATATGCGAGCGAGCCAGATAAGAGAGCGAGCCAGACAAGAGAGCAAGCGAGCGAGCCAGATATGAGAGCAAGCGAGCGAGCCGGATATGAGAGAAAGCGAGCAAGCCAGATATGAGAGTAAGCGAGCGAGCCAGATTTGAGAGCTACCGAGCCAGATTTGAGAGCGAGCGAGCCAGATATGTGAGCGAGCCATAAAAGAGAGCGAGACAGACAAGAGAGCAAGCGAGCGAGTCAGATATGAGAGCAAGCTAGCAAGCCAGATATGCGAGCGAGCCAGATAAGCGAGCGAGCCAGATATGAGAGCAAGCGAGCAAGCCAGATTTGAGAGAGAGCGAGGCAGATAAGAGAGCGAGCCAGACAATTAAGCAAGCGAGCGAGCCAGATATGAGAGCAAGCGAGCGATCCAAATATGAGAGCGAGCCAGACATGAGAGCGAGCGATCCAGATATGAGAGCAAGCGAGCGAGCCAGATATGAGAGCAAGCAAGCCAGCCAGATGTGCGAGCGAGCCAGATATGCGAGCAAGCCAGATAAGAGAGCGAGCCAGACAAGAGAGCAAGCGAGCGAGCCAGACAAGAGAGCAAGCGAGCGAGCCAAATATGAGAGCAAGCGAGCAAGCCAGATGTGAGAGAGAGCGAGGCAGATAAGAGAGCGAGCCAGACAATTAAGCAAGCGAGCGAGCCAGATATGAGAGCAAGCGAGCGATCCAGATATGAGAGTGAGCCAGACATGAGAGCGAGCGAGCCAGATATGAGAGCAAGCGAGCGAGCCAGATATGAAAGCAAGCGAGCCAGCCAGATATGAGAGCGAGCGAGCCAGATAAGAGAGCGAGAAAGACAAGAGAGCAAGCGAGCGAGCCAGATAAGAGAGCCAGCGAGCCAGATAAGAGAGCAAGCCAGACAAGAGAGCAAGCGAGCGAGCCAGATATGCTAGCAAGCAAGCCAGATAAGAGAGCGAGCCAGACAAGAGAGCAAGCGAGCAAGCCAGATATGAGAGCAAGCGAGCAAGCCAGATATGAGAGCGAGCCAGATAAGAGAGCGAACCAGACAAGAGAGCAAGCGAGAAAGCCAGATATGTGAGCGAGCGAGCCAGACATGAGAGCAAGCGAGCGAGCCAGATATGAGAGCGAGCGAGCCAGACATGAGAGTAAGCGAGCGAGCCAGATATGAGAGCGAGCGAGCCAGATAAGAGAGCAAGCCAGACTAGAGAGCAAGCGAGCGAGCTAGATATGCTAGCGAGCAAGCCAGATAAGAGAGCGAGCGAGCTAGGTATGAGAGCAAGCGAGCGAGCCAGATGTGAGAGAGAGACAGATAAGAGAGCAAGTCAGACAAGAGAGCAAGCGAGCGAGCAAGATATGCGAGCGAGCCAGATAAGAGAGCGAGCCAGACAAGAGAGCAAGCGAGCGAGCCAGATATGAGAGCAAGCGAGCAAGCCAGATGTGAGAGAGAGCGAGGCAGATAAGAGAGCGAGCCAGATAAGAGAGCGAGCCAGATAAGAGAGCAAGCGAGCGAGCCAGATATGAGAGCAAGCGAGCGAGCCAGATACGAGAGCAAGCAAGCCAGCCAGATGTGAGAGCGAGCGAGCCAGATAAGAGAGCGAGCCAGATAAGAGAGCGAGCCAGACAAGAGAGCAAGCGAGCGAGCCAGATATGAGAGCAAGCGAGCAAGCCAGACATGAGAGCGAGCGAGCCAGATAAGAGAGCAAGCGAGCGAGGCGGATATGCTAACGAGCAAGCCAGATAAGAGAGCAAGCCAGAGAAGAGAGCAAGCGAGCGAGCCAGATATGAGAGCAAGCGAGCGAGCCAGATGTGAGAGCGAGACAGATAAGAGAGTAAGCCAGACAAGAGAGCAAGTGAGCGAGCCAGATATGCTAGCGAGCAAGCCAGATAAGAGAGCAAGCCAGACAAGAGAGCAAGCGAGCGAGCCAGATATGAGAGCAAGCGAGCGAGCCAGATGTGAGAGTGAGCAAGCAAGATATGCGAGCGAGCCAGATAAGACAGCGAGCCAGACAAGAGAGCAGCGAGCGAGCCAGATATGAGAGCAAGCGAGCAAGCCAGATGTGAGAGAGAGCGAGGCAGATAAGAGAGCGAGCCAGACAATTAAGCAAGCGAGCCAGCCAGATATGAGAGCAAGCGAGCGATCCAGATATGAGAGCGAGCCAGACATGAAAGCGAGCGAGCCAGATATGAGAGCAAGCGAGCGAGCCAGATATGAGAGCAGGCGAGCCAGCCAGATATGAGAGCGAGCGAGCCAGATAAGAGAGCGAGCAAGACAAGAGAGCAAGTGTGCTAGCCAGATATGAGAGCAAGCAAGCGAGCCAGATTTGAGAGCAAGCGAGTGAGCCAGATATGAGAGCGAGACAGATAAGAGAGCGAACCAGACAAGAGAGCAATCGAGCGAGCCAGATATGTGAGCGAGCGAGCCAGATATGAAAGCAAGCAAGCCGGCCAGATGTGAACGCGAGCGAGCCAGATATGCGAGCGAGCCAGATAAGAGAGCAAGCCAGACAAGAGAGCAAGCGAGCGAGCCAGATATGAGAGCAAGCCAGATATGAAAGCGAGCCAGATAAGAGAGCGAACCAGACAAGAGAGCAAGCAAGAAAGCCATATATGAGAGCAAGCGAGCGAGCCAGAGATGAAAGCGAGCGAGCCAGACATGAGAGGAAGTGAGCGAGCCAGATATGAGAGCGAGCGAGACAGATAAGAGAGCAAGCCAGACAAGAGAGCAAGCGAGCGAGCCAGATATGCTAGCAAGTAAGCCAGATAAGAGAGCGAGCCAGACAAGAGAGCAAGCGAGCGAGCCAGATATGAGAGCAAGCGAGCGAGCCAGATGTGAGAGCGAGACAGGTAAGAGAGCAAGCCAGACAAGAGAGCAAGCGAGCGAGCCAGATTTGCTAGTGAGCAAGCCAGATAAGAGAGCGAGCCAGACAAGAGATTAAGTGAGCGAGCCAGATATGAGAGCAAGCGAGCGAGCCAGATGTGAGAGCGAGCGAGCAAGATATGCGAGCGAGCCAGATAAGAGAGCGAGCCAGACAAGAGAGCAGCGAGCGAGCCAGATATGAGAGCAAGCGAGAAAGCCAGATGTGAGAGAGAGCGAGGCAGATAAGAGAGCGAGCCAGACAATTAAGCAGCCAGATATGAGTGCGAGCGAGCCAGATAAGAGAGCGAGCAAGACAAGAGAGCAAGCGAACTAGCCAGATATGAGAGCAAGCGAGCGAGCCAGATTTGAGAGCGAGCGAGCCAGATATGCGAGCGAGCCAGATAAGAGAGCGAGCCAGACAAGAGAGCAAGCGAGCGAGCCAGATATGAGAGCAAGCGAGCGAGCCGGATATGAGAGCAAGCGAGCAAGCCAGATATGAGAGTAAGCGAGCGAGCCAGATTTGAGAGCTACCGAGCCAGATTTGAGAGCGAGCGAGCCAGATATGTGAGCGAGCCATAAAAGAGAGCGAGACAGACAAGAGAGCAAGCGACTGAGTCAGATATGAGAGCAAGCTAGCAAGCCAGATATGCGAGCGAGCCAGTTAAGAGAGCGAGCCAGACAAGAGAGCAAGCGAGCGAGCCAGATATGAGAGCAAGCGAGCAAGCCAGATTTGAGAGAGAGCGAGGCAGATAAGAGAGCGAGCCAGACAATTAAGCAAGCGAGCGAGCCAGATATGAGAGCAAGCGAGCGATCCAGATAAGAGTGCGAGCCAGACATGAGAGCGAGCGAGCCAGATATGAGAGCAAGCGAGCGAGCCAGATATGAGAGCAAGCGAGCCAGCCAGATATGAGAGCGAGCGAGCCAGATAAGAGAGCGAGCAAGACAAGAGAGCAAGCGAGCGAGCCAGATAAGAGAGCGAGCCAGACAAGAGAGCAAGCGAGCGAGCCAGAGATGAGAGCAAGCCAGATATGAAAGCGAGCCAGATAAGAGAGTGAACCAGACAAGAGAGCAAACAAGAAAGCCATATATGAGAGCGAGCGAGCCAGACATAAGAGCAAGCGAGCGAGCCAGATATGTTAGCAAGCAAGCCAGATAAGAGAGCGAGCCAGACAAGAGAGCAAGCGAGCGAGCCAGATATGAGAGCAAGCGAGCGAGCCAGATGTGAGAGCGAGACAGGTAAGAGAGCAAGCCAGACAAGAGAGCAAGCGAGCGAGCAAGATTTGCTAGTGAGCAAGCCAGATAAGAGAGCGAGCCAGACAAGAGATTAAGCGAGCGAGCCAGATATGAGAGCAAGCGAGCGAGCCAGATGTGAGAGCGAGCGAGCAAGATATGCGAGCGAGCCAGATAAGAGAGCGAGCCAAACAAGAGAGCAGCGAGCGAGCCAGATATGAGAGCAAGCGAGAAAGCCAGATGTGAGAGAGAGCGAGGCAGATAAGAGAGCGAGTCAGACAATTAAGCAAGCGAGCGAGCCAGATAAGAGAGCGAGCCAGACAAGAGAGCAAGCGAGCAAGCCAGATAAGAGAGCGAGCCAAACAAGAGAGCAAGCGAGCGAGCCAGATATGAGAGCAAGCGAGCCAGCCAGATATGAGAGCGAGCGAGCCAGATAAGAGAGCGAGCAAGACAAAAGAGCAAGCGAACTAGCCAGATATGAGAGCAAGCGAGCTAGCCAGATTTGAGAGCGAGCGAGCCAGATATGCAAGCGAGCCAGATAAGAGAGCGAGCCAGACAAGAGAGCAAGCGAGCGAGCCAGATATGAGAGCAAGCGAGCGAGCCGGATATGAGAGCAAGCGAGCAAGCCAGATATGAGAGTAAGCGAGCGAGCCAGATTTGAGAGCTACCGAGCCAGATTTGAGAGCGAGCGAGCCAGATATGTGAGCGAGCCATAAAAGAGAGCGAGACAGACAAGAGAGCAAGCGAGCGAGTCAGATATGAGAGCAAGCTAGCAAGCCAGATATGCGAGCGAGCCAGATAAGAGAGCGAGCTAGACAAGAGAGCAAGCGAGCGAGCCAGATATGCTAGCAAGCAAGCCAGATAAGAGAGCGAGCCAGACAAGAGAGCAAGCGAGCGAGCCAGATATGAGAGCAAGCGAGCGAGCCAGATATGAGAGCAAGCAAGCCAGCCAGATGTGCGAGCGAGCCAGATATGCGAGCAAGCCAGATAAGAGAGCGAGCCAGACAAGAGAGCAAGCGAGCGAGCCAGATATGAGAGCAAGCGAGCCAGCCAGATATGAGAGCGAGCGAGCCAGATAAGAGAGCGAGCAAGACAAGAGAGCAAGCGAGCGAGCCAGATAAGAGAGCCAGCGAGCCAGATAAGAGAGCAAGCCAGACAAGAGAGCAAGCGAGCGAGCCAGATATGCTAGCAAGCAAGCCAGATAAGAGAGCGAGCCAGACAAGAGAGCAGCGAGCGAGCCAGATATGAGAGCAAGCGAGAAAGCCAGATGTGAGAGAGAGCGAGGCAGATAAGAGAGCGAGCCAGACAATTAAGCAAGCGAGCGAGCCAGATAAGAGAGCGAGCCAGACAAGAGAGCAAGCGAGCAAGCCAGATAAGAGAGCGAGCCAAACAAGAGAGCAAGCGAGCGAGCCAGATATGAGAGCAAGCGAGCCAGCCAGATATGACAGCGAGCCAGATAAGAGAGCGAGCAAGACAAAAGAGCAAGCGAACTAGCCAGATATGAGAGCAAGCGAGCTAGCCAGATTTGAGAGCGAGCGAGCCAGATATGCGAGCGAGCCAGATAAGAGAGCGAGCCAGACAAGAGAGCAAGCGAGCGAGCCAGATATGAGAGCAAGCGAGCGAGCGGGATATGAGAGCAAGCGAGCAAGCCAGATATGAGAGTAAGCGAGCGAGCCAGATTTGAGAGCTACCGAGCCAGATTTGAGAGCGAGCGAGCCAGATATGTGAGCGAGCCATAAAAGAGAGCGAGACAGACAAGAGAGCAAGCGAGCGAGTCAGATATGAGAGCAAGCTAGCAAGCCAGATGTGAGAGCAAGCGAGCCAGATATGCGAGCGAGCCAGATAAGAGAGCGAGCCAGACAAGAGAGCAAGCGAGAAAGCCAGATATGCTAGCAAGCAAGCCAGATAAGAGAGCGAGCCAGACAAGAGAGCAAGCGAGCGAGCCAGATATGAGAGCAAGCGAGCGAGCCAGATGTGAGAGCAAGCGAGCCAGATATGCGAGCGAGCCAGATAAGAGAGCGAGCCAGACAAGAGAGCAAGCGAGAAAGCCAGATATGATAGCAAGCGAGCCAGACATGAGAGCAAGCGAGCGAGCCAGATATGAGACCGAGCGAGCCAGATAAGAGAGCAAGCCAGACAAGAGAGCAAGCGTGCGAGCCAGAAATGAGAGCAAGTGAGCCAGCCAGATGTGAGAGCGAGCGAGCCAGATATGCGAGCGAGCCAGATAAGAGAGCGAGCCAGACAAGAGAGCAAGCGAGAAAGCCAGATATGAGAGCAAGCGAGCCAGACATGAGAGCAAGCGAGCGAGCCAGATATGAGACCGAGCGAGCCAGATAAGAGAGCAAGCCAGACAAGAGAGCAAGCGTGCGAGCCAGATATGCTAGCGAGCAAGCCAGATAAGAGAGCGAGCCAGACAAGAGAGCAAGCGAGCGAGCCAGATATGAGAGTAAGCGAGCCAGCCAGATATTAGAGCGAGCGAGCCAGATAAGAGAGCGAGCAAGACAAGAGAGCGAGCGAACTAGCCAGATATGAGAGCAAGCGAGCGAGCCAGATTTGAGAGCGAGCGAGAAAGATATGCGAGCGAGCCAGATAAGAGAGCGAGCCAGACAAGAGAGCAAGCGAACTAGCCAGATATGAGAGCAAGCGAGCGAGCCAGATTTGAGAGAGAGCGAGAAAGATATGCGAGCGAGCCAGATAAGAGAGCGAGCCAGACAAGAGAGCAAGCGAGCGAGCCAGATATGAGAGCAAGCGAGCGAGCCGGATATGTGAGCAAGCGAGCAAGCCAGATATGCGAGCAATCGAGCGAGCCAGATTTGAGAGCGAGCGAACTAGCCAGATATGAGAGCAAGCGAGCGAGCCAGATATGTGAGCGAGCCATAAAAGAGAGCGAGGCAGACAAGAGAGAAAGCGAGCGAGCCAGATATGAGAGCAAGCTAGCAAGCCAGATATGAGAGCGAGCCAGATAAGAGAGCGAGCCAGACAAGAGAGCAAGCGAGCGAGCCAGATAAGAGAGCAAGCGAGCCAGCTCGATGTGAGAGCGAGCGAGCCAGATATGCGAGCGAGCCAGATAAGAGAGCGAGCCAGACAAGAGAGCAAGCGAGCGAGCCAGATATGAGAGCAAGCGAGCGAGCCAGATATGAGAGCAAGCAAGCCAGCCAGATGTGAGAGCGAGCGAGCCAGATATGCGAGCGAGCCAAATAAGAGAGCGAGCCAGACAAGAGAGCAAGCGAGCGAGCCAGATAAGAGAGCAAGCCAGACAAGAGAGCAAGCGTGCGAGCCAGATATGCTAGCGAGCAAGCCAGATAAGAGAGCGAGCCAGACAAGAGAGCAAGCGAGCGAGCCAGATATGAGAGTAAGCGAGCCAGCCAGATATGAGAGCAAGCAAGCCAGATATGAGAGCGAGCAAGACAAGAGAGTGAGCGAACTAGCCAGATATGAGAGCAAGCGAGCGAGCCAGATTTGAGAGAGAGCGAGAAAGATATGCGAGCGAGCCAGATAAGAGAGCGAGCCAGACAAGAGAGCAAGCGAGCGAGCCAGATATGAGAGCAAGCGAGCGAGCCGGATATGTGAGCAAGCGAGCAAGCCAGATATGAGAGCAATCGAGCGAGCCAGATTTGAGAGCGAGCGAACTAGCCAGATATGAGAGCAAGCGAGCGAGCCAGATATGTGAGCGAGCCATAAAAGAGAGCGAGGCAGACAAGAGAGAAAGCGAGCGAGCCAGATATGAGAGCAAGCTAGCAAGCCAGATATGAGAGCGAGCCAGATAAGAGAGCGAGCCAGACAAGAGAGCAAGCGAGCGAGCCAGATAAGAGAGCAAGCGAGCCAGCTCGATGTGAGAGCGAGCGAGCCAGATATGCGAGCGAGCCAGATAAGAGAGCGAGCCAGACAAGAGAGCAAGCGAGCGAGCCAGTTTTGAGAGCAAGCGAGCGAGCCAGATATGAGAGCAAGCAAGCCAGCCAGATGTGAGAGCGAGCGAGCCAGATATGCGAGCGAGCCAAATAAGAGAGCGAGCCAGACAAGAGAGCAAGCGAGCGAGCCAGATATGCGAGCAAGCCAGATATGAGAGCGAGCCAGACAAGAGAGCAGCGAGCGAGCCAGATATGAGAGCAAGCGAGCAAGCCAGATGTGAGAGAGAGCGAGGCAGATAAGAGAGCGAGCAGACAATTAAGCAAGCGAGCAAGCCAGATATGAGAGCAAGCGAGCGATCCAGATATGAGAGCGAGCCAGACATGAGAGCAAGCGAGCGAGCCAGATATGAGAGCAAGCGAGCGAGCCAGATATGAGAGCAATCGAGCCAGCCAGATATGAGAGCGAGCGAGCCAGATAAGAGAGCGAGCAAGACAAGAGAGCAAGCGAGCTAGCCAGATATGAGAGCGAGCCAGACAAGAGAGCAAGCGAGCGTGCCAGATATGAGAGCAAGCGAGCGAGCCAGATATGAGAGCAAGCGAGCGAGCCAGAAATGAGAGCAAGCGAGCCAGCCAGAAATGAGAGCAAGCGAGCCAGCCAGATGTGAGAGCGAGCTAGCCATATATGCGAGCGAGCCAGATAAGAGAGCGAGCCAGACAAGAGCAAGCGAGCGAGCCAGAGATGAGAGCGAGCGAGCCAGACATGAGAGGAAGTGAGCGAGCCAGATATGAGAGCGAGCGAGCCAGATAAGAGAGCAAGCCAGACAAGAGAGCAAGCGAGCGAGCCAGATATGTTAGCAAGCAAGCCAGATAAGAGAGCGAGCCAGACAAGAGAGCAAGCGAGCGAGCCAGATATGAGAGCAAGCGAGCGAGCCAGATGTGAGAGCGAGACAGGTAAGAGAGCAAGCCAGACAAGAGAGCAAGCGAGCGAGCAAGATTTGCTAGTGAGCAAGCCAGATAAGAGAGCGAGCCAGACAAGAGATTAAGCGAGCGAGCCAGATATGAGAGCAAGCGAGCGAGCCAGATATGAGAGCAAGCGAGCGAGCCAGAAATGAGAGCAAGCGAGCCAGCCAGAAATGAGAGCAAGCGAGCCAGCCAGATGTGAGAGCGAGCTAGCCAGATATGCGAGCGAGCCAGATAAGAGAGCGAGCCAGAAAAGAGCAGGCGAGCGAGCCAGAGATGAGAGCGAGCGAGCCAGACATGAGAGGAAGTGAGCGAGCCAGATATGAGAGCGAGCGAGCCAGATAAGAGAGCAAGCCAGACAAGAGAGCAAGCGAGCGAGCCAGATATGTTAGCAAGCAAGCCAGATAAGAGAGCGAGCCAGACAAGAGAGCAAGCGAGCGAGCCAGATATGAGAGCAAGCGAGCGAGCCAGATGTGAGAGCGAGACAGGTAAGAGAGCAAGCCAGACAAGAGAGCAAGCGAGCGAGCAAGATTTGCTAGTGAGAAAGCCAGATAAGAGAGCGAGCCAGACAAGAGATTAAGCGAGCGAGCCAGATATGAGAGCAAGCGAGCGAGCCAGATGTGAGAGCGAGCGAGCAAGATATGCGAGCGAGCCAGATAAGAGAGCGAGCCAAACAAGAGAGCAGCGAGCGAGCCAGATATGAGAGCAAGCGAGAAAGCCAGATGTGAGAGAGAGCGAGGCAGATAAGAGAGCGAGTCAGACAATTAAGCAAGCGAGCGAGCCAGATAAGAGAGCGAGCCAGACAAGAGAGCAAGCGAGCAAGCCAGATAAGAGAGCGAGCCAAACAAGAGAGCAAGCGAGCGAGCCAGATATGAGAGCAAGCGAGCCAGCCAGATATGAGAGCGAGCGAGCCAGATAAGAGAGCGAGCAAGACAAAAGAGCAAGCGAACTAGCCAGATATGAGAGCAAGCGAGCTAGCCAGATTTGAGAGCGAGCGAGCCAGATATGCGAGCGAGCCAGATAAGAGAGCGAGCCAGACAAGAGAGCAAGCGAGCGAGCCAGATATGAGAGCAAGCGAGAGAGCCGGATATGAGAGCAAGCGAGCAAGCCAGATATGAGAGTAAGCGAGCGAGCCAGATTTGAGAGCTACCGAGCCAGATTTGAGAGCGAGCGAGCCAGATATGTGAGCGAGCCATAAAAGAGAGCGAGACAGACAAGAGAGCAAGCGAGCGAGTCAGATATGAGAGCAAGCTAGCAAGCCAGATATGCGAGCGAGCCAGATAAGAGAGCGAGCTAGACAAGAGAGCAAGCGAGCGAGCCAGATATGCTAGCAAGCAAGCCAGATAAGAGAGCGAGCCAGACAAGAGAGCAAGCGAGCGAGCCAGATATGAGAGCAAGCGAGCGAGCCAGATATGAGAGCAAGCAAGCCAGCCAGATGTGCGAGCGAGCCAGATATGCGAGCAAGCCAGATAAGAGAGCGAGCCAGACAAGAGAGCAAGCGAGCGAGCCAGATATGAGAGCAAGCGAGCCAGCCAGATATGAGAGCGAGCGAGCCAGATAAGAGAGCGAGCAAGACAAGAGAGCAAGCGAGCGAGCCAGATAAGAGAGCCAGCGAGCCAGATAAGAGAGCAAGCCAGACAAGAGAGCAAGCGAGCGAGCCAGATATGCTAGCAAGCAAGCCAGATAAGAGAGCGAGCGAGCCAGATGTGAGAGCGAGCGAGCAAGATATGCGAGCGAGCCAGATAAGAGAGCGAGCCAGACAAGAGAGCAGCGAGCGAGCCAGATATGAGAGCAAGCGAGAAAGCCAGATGTGAGAGAGAGCGAGGCAGATAAGAGAGCGAGCCAGACAATTAAGCAAGCGAGCGAGCCAGATAAGAGAGCGAGCCAGACAAGAGAGCAAGCGAGCAAGCCAGATAAGAGAGCGAGCCAAACAAGAGAGCAAGCGAGCGAGCCAGATATGAGAGCAAGCGAGCCAGCCAGATATGACAGCGAGCCAGATAAGAGAGCGAGCAAGACAAAAGAGCAAGCGAACTAGCCAGATATGAGAGCAAGCGAGCTAGCCAGATTTGAGAGCGAGCGAGCCAGATATGCGAGCGAGCCAGATAAGAGAGCGAGCCAGACAAGAGAGCAAGCGAGCGAGCCAGATATGAGAGCAAGCGAGCGAGCGGGATATGAGAGCAAGCGAGCAAGCCAGATATGAGAGTAAGCGAGCGAGCCAGATTTGAGAGCTACCGAGCCAGATTTGAGAGCGAGCGAGCCAGATATGTGAGCGAGCCATAAAAGAGAGCGAGACAGACAAGAGAGCAAGCGAGCGAGTCAGATATGAGAGCAAGCTAGCAAGCCAGATGTGAGAGCAAGCGAGCCAGATATGCGAGCGAGCCAGATAAGAGAGCGAGCCAGACAAGAGAGCAAGCGAGAAAGCCAGATATGCTAGCAAGCAAGCCAGATAAGAGAGCGAGCCAGACAAGAGAGCAAGCGAGCGAGCCAGATATGAGAGCAAGCGAGCGAGCCAGATGTGAGAGCAAGCGAGCCAGATATGCGAGCGAGCCAGATAAGAGAGCGAGCCAGACAAGAGAGCAAGCGAGAAAGCCAGATATGATAGCAAGCGAGCCAGACATGAGAGCAAGCGAGCGAGCCAGATATGAGACCGAGCGAGCCAGATAAGAGAGCAAGCCAGACAAGAGAGCAAGCGTGCGAGCCAGAAATGAGAGCAAGTGAGCCAGCCAGATGTGAGAGCGAGCGAGCCAGATATGCGAGCGAGCCAGATAAGAGAGCGAGCCAGACAAGAGAGCAAGCGAGAAAGCCAGATATGAGAGCAAGCGAGCCAGACATGAGAGCAAGCGAGCGAGCCAGATATGAGACCGAGCGAGCCAGATAAGAGAGCAAGCCAGACAAGAGAGCAAGCGTGCGAGCCAGATATGCTAGCGAGCAAGCCAGATAAGAGAGCGAGCCAGACAAGAGAGAAAGCGAGCGAGCAAGATATGAGAGTAAGCGAGCCAGCCAGATATTAGAGCGAGCGAGCCAGATAAGAGAGCGAGCAAGACAAGAGAGCGAGCGAACTAGCCAGATATGAGAGCAAGCGAGCGAGCCAGATTTGAGAGCGAGCGAGAAAGATATGCGAGCGAGCCAGATAAGAGAGCGAGCCAGACAAGAGAGCAAGCGAGCGAGCCAGATATGAGAGCAAGCGAGCGAGCCGGATATGAGAGCAAGCGAGCGAGCCAGATATGAAAGCAAGCAAGCCATCCAGATGTGAGAGCGAGCGAGCCAGATATGCGAGCGAGCCAAATAAGAGAGCGAGCCAGACAAGAGAGCAAGCGAGCGAGCCAGATATGAGAGCAAGCGAGCAAGCCAGATATGAGAGCGAGCCAGACAAGAGAGCAGCGAGCGAGCCAGATATGAGAGCAAGCGAGCAAGCCAGATGTGAGAGAGAGCGAGGCAGATAAGAGAGCGAACCAGACAATTAAGCAAGCGAGCGAGCCAGATATGAGAGCAAGCGAGCGATCCAGATATGAGAGCGAGCCAGACATGAGAGCAAGCGAGCGAGCCAGATATGAGAGCAAGCGAGCGAGCCAGATATGAGAGCGAGCGAGCCAGATAAGAGAGCGAGCAAGACAAGAGAGCAAGCGAGCTAGCCAGATATGAGAGCGAGCCAGACAAGAGAGCAAGCGAGCGTGCCAGATATGAGAGCAAGCGAGCGAGCCAGATATGAGAGCAAGCGAGCGAGCCAGAAATGAGAGCAAGCGAGCCAGCCAGAAATGAGAGCAAGCGAGCCAGCCGAATGTGAGAGCAAGCTAGCCAGATATGCGAGCGAGCCAGATAAGACAGCGAGCCAGACAAGAGAGCAAGCGAGAAAGACAGATATGAGAGCAAGCGAGCCAGACATGAGAGCAAACGAGCAAGCCAGATATGAGAGCGATCGAGCCAGATAAGAGAGCAAGCCAGACAAGAGAGCAAGCGCGCGAGCCAGATATTCTAGCGAGCAAGCCAGATAAGAGAGCGAGCCAGACAAGAGAGCAAGCGAGCGAGCCAGATAGGAGAGCAAGCGAGCCAGCCAGATATGAGAGCGAGCGAGCCAGATAAGAGAGCGAGCAAGACAAGAGAGCAAGCGAGCGAGCCAGATATGAGAGCGAGCGAGCCAGATATGCGAGCGAGCCAGACAAGAAAGCAAGCGAGCGAGCCAGATATGAGAGCAAGCGAGCAAGCCAGATATGAGAGCGAGCCAGATAAGAGAGCGAACAAGACAAGAGAGCAAGCGAGAAAGCCAGATATGAGAGCAAGCGAGCCAGACATGAGAGCAAGCGAGCGAGCCAGATATGAGAGCGAGCGAGCCAGACATGAGAGCAAGCGAGCGAGCCAGATATGAGAGCGAGCGAGCCAGATAAGAGAGGAAGCCAGACAAGAGAGCAAGCGAGCGAGCCAGATATGCTAGCGAGCAAGCCAGATAAGAGAGCGAGCCAGACAAGAGAGCAAGCGAGCGAGCCAGATATGAGAGCAAGCGAGCAAGCCAGATGTGAGAGCGAGACAAATAAGAGAGCAAGTCAGACAAGAGAGCAAGCGAGCGAGCCAGATATGCTAGCGAGCAAGCCAGATAAGAGAGCGAGCCAGACAAGAGAGCAAGCGAGCGAGCCAGATATGAGAGCAAGCCAGATATGAGAGCGAACCAGATAAGAGAGCGAACCAGACAAGAGAGCAAGCGAGAAAGTTAGATATGAGAGCGAGCGAGCTAGACATGAGAGCAAGCGAGCGAGCCAGATATGAGAGCGAGCGAGCCAGATAAGAGAGGAAGCCAGACAAGAGAGCAAGCGAGCGAGCCAGATATGCTAGCGAGCAAGCCAGATAAGAGAGCGAGCCAGACAAGAGAGCAAGCGAGCGAGCCAGATATGAGAGCAAGCGAGCAAGCCAGATGTGAGAGCGAGACTGATAAGAGAGCAAGCCAGACAAGAGAGGAAGTGAGCGAGCCAGATATGCTAGCGAGCAAGCCAGATAAGAGAGCTAGCCAGACAAGAGAGCAAGCGAGCGAGCCAGATATGAGAGCAAGCGAGCAAGCCAGATATGAGAGTTAGCCACATAAGAGAGCGAACCAGACAAGAGAGCAAGCGAGAAAGTCAGATATGAGAGCGAGCGAGCCAGACATGAGAGCAAGCGAGCGAGCCAGATATGAGAGCGAGCGAGCCAGATAAGAGAGCAAGCCAGACAAGAGAGCAAGCGAGCGAGCCAGATATGCTAGCGAGCAAGCCAGATAAGAGAGCGAGCGAGCGAGCTAGATATAAGAGCAAGCGAGCGAGCCAGATGTGAGAGCGAGACAGATAAGAGAGCAGCGAGCGAGCCAGGCCAGATATGAGAGCAAGCGAGCAAGCCAGATGTGAGAGAGAGCGAGGCAGATAAGAGAGCGAGCCAGACAATTAAGCAAGCGAGCGAGCCAGATATGAGAGCAAGCGAGCGATCCAGATATGAGAGCGAGCCAGACATGAGAGCGAGCGAGCCAGATATGTGAGCAAGCGAGCGAGCCAGATATGAGAGCAAGCGAGCCAGCCAGATAAGAGAGCGAGCGAGCCAGATAAGAGTGAGCAAGACAAGAGAGCAAGCGAGCTAGCCAGATATGATAGCGAGCCAGACAAGAGAGCAAGCGAGCGAGCCAGATATGAGAGCAAGCGAGCGAGCCAGATATGAGAGCAAGCGAGCGAGCCAGAAATGAGAGCAAGCGAGCCAGCCAGAAATGAGAGCAAGTGAGCCAGCCAGATGTGAGAGCGAGCGAGCCAGATATGCGAGCGAGCCAGATAAGAGAGCGAGCCAGACAAGAGAGCAAGCAAGAAAGCAAGATATGAGAGCAAGCGAGCCAGACATGAGAGCAAGCGAGCGAGCCAGATATGAGACCGAGCGAGCCAGATAAGAGAGCAAGCCAGACAAGAGAGCAAGAGTGCGAGCCAGATATGCTAGCGAGCAAGCCAGATAAGAGAGCGAGCCAGACAAGAGAGCAAGCGAGCGAGCCAGATATGAGAGTAAGCGAGCCAGCCAGATATGAGAGCAAGCAAGCCAGATATGAGAGCGAGCAAGACAAGAGAGCGAGCGAACTAGCCAGATATGAGAGCAAGCGAGCGAGCCAGATTTGAGAGAGAGCGAGAAAGATATGCGAGCGAGCCAGATAAGAGAGCGAGCCAGACAAGAGAGCAAGCGAGCGAGCCAGATATGAGAGCAAGCGAGCGAGCCGGATATGTGAGCAAGCGAGCAAGCCAGATATGAGAGCAATCGAGCGAGCCAGATTTGAGAGCGAGCGAACTAGCCAGATATGAGAGCAAGCGAGCGAGCCAGATATTTGAGCGAGCCATAAAAGAGAGCGAGGCAGACAAGAGAGAAAGCGAGCGAGCCAGATATGAGAGCAAGCTAGCAAGCCAGATATGAGAGCAATCGAGCGAGCCAGATTTGAGAGCGAGCGGACTAGCCAGATATGAGAGCAAGCGAGCGAGCCAGATATTTGAGCGAGCCAGATAAGAGAGCGAGCCAGACAAGAGAGCAAGCGAGCGAGCCAGATAAGAGAGCAAGCGAGCCAGCACGATGTGAGAGCGAGCGAGCCAGATATGCGAGCGAGCCAGATAAGAGAGCGAGCCAGACAAGAGAGCAAGCGAGCGAGCCAGATATGAGAGCAAGCGAGCGAGCCAGATATGAGAGCAAGCAAGCCAGCCAGATTTGAGAGCGAGCGAGCCAGATATGCGAGCGAGCCAAATAAGAGAGCGAGCCAGACAAGAGAGCAAGCGAGCGAGCCAGATATGCGAGCAAGCCAGATATGAGAGCGAGCCAGACAAGAGAGCAGCGAGCGAGCCAGATATGAGAGCAAGCGAGCAAGCCAGATGTGAGAGAGAGCGAGGCAGATAAGAGAGCGAGCCAGACAATTAAGCAAGCGAGCAAGCCAGATATGAGAGCAAGCGAGCGATCCAGATATGAGAGCGAGCCAGACATGAGAGCAAGCGAGTGAGCCAGATATGAGAGCAAGCGAGCGAGCCAGATATGAGAGCAAGCGAGCCAGCCAGATATGAGAGCGAGCGAGCCAGATAAGAGAGCGAGCAAGACAAGAGAGCAAGCGAGCTAGCCAGATATGAGAGCGAGCCAGACAAGAGAGCAAGCGAGCGTGCCAGATATGAGAGCAAGTGAGCGAGCCAGATATGAGAGCAAGCGAGCGAGCCAGAAATGAGAGCAAGCGAGCCAGCCAGAAATGAGAGCAAGCGAGCCAGCCAGATGTGAGAGCGAGCTAGCCAGATATGCGAGCGAGCCAGATAAGAGAGCGAGCCAGACAAGAGCAAGCGAGTGAGCCAGAGATGAGAGCGAGCGAGCCAGACATGAGAGGAAGTGAGCGAGCCAGATATGAGAGCGAGCGAGCCAGATAAGAGAGCAAGCCAGACAAGAGAGCAAGCGAGCGAGCCAGATATGCTAGCAAGCAAGCCAGATAAGAGAGCGAGCCAGACAAGAGAGCAAGCGAGCGAGCCAGATATGAGAGCAAGCGAGCGAGCCAGATGTGAGAGCGAGACAGGTAAGAGAGCAAGCCAGACAAGAGAGCAAGCGAGCGAGCAAGATTTGCTAGTGAGCAAGCCAGATAAGAGAGCGAGCCAGACAAGAGATTAAGCGAGCGAGCCAGATATGAGAGCAAGCGAGCGAGCCAGATGTGAGAGAGAGCGAGCAAGATATGCGAGCGAGCCAGATAAGAGAGCGAGCCAGACAAGAGAGCAGCGAGCGAGCCAGATATGAGAGCAAGCGAGAAAGCCAGATGTGAGAGAGAGCGAGGCAGATAAGAGAGCGAGTCAGACAATTAAGCAAGCGAGCGAGCCAGATAAGAGAGCGAGCCAGACAAGAGAGCAAGCGAGCAAGCCAGATAAGAGAGCGAGCCAAACAAGAGAGCAAGCGAGCGAGCCAGATATGAGAGCAAGCGAGCCAGCCAGATATGAGAGCGAGCGAGCCAGATAAGAGAGCGAGCAAGACAAAAGAGCAAGCGAACTAGCCAGATATGAGAGCAAGCGAGCTAGCCAGATTTGAGAGCGAGCGAGCCAGATATGCGAGCGAGCCAGATAAGAGAGCGAGCCAGACAAGAGAGCAAGCGAGCGAGCCAGATATGAGAGCAAGCGAGCGAGCCGGATATGAGAGCAAGCGAGCAAGCCAGATATGAGAGTAAGCGAGCGAGCCAGATTTGAGAGCTACCGAGCCAGATTTGAGAGCGAGCGAGCCAGATATGTGAGCGAGCCATAAAAGAGAGCGAGACAGACAAGAGAGCAAGCGAGCGAGTCAGATATGAGAGCAAGCTAGCAAGCCAGATATGCGAGCGAGCCAGATAAGAGAGCGAGCTAGACAAGAGAGCAAGCGAGCGAGCCAAATATGCTAGCAAGCAAGCCAGATAAGAGAGCGAGCCAGACAAGAGAGCAAGCGAGCGAGCCAGATATGAGAGCAAGCGAGCGAGCCAGATGTGAGAGCGAGACAGGTAAGAGAGCAAGCCAGACAAGAGAGCAAGCGAGCGAGCCAGATTTGCTAGTGAGCAAGCCAGATAAGAGAGCGAGCCAGACAAGAGATTAAGCGAGCGAGCCAGATATGAGAGCAAGCGAGCGAGCCAGATGTGAGAGCGAGCGAGCAAGATATGCGAGCGAGTTAGATAAGAGAGCGAGCCAGACAAGAGAGCAGCGAGCGAGCCAGATACGAGAGCAAGCGAGAAAGCCAGATGTGAGAGAGCGAGGCAGATAAGAGAGCGAGCCAGACAATTAAGCAAGCGAGCGAGCCAGATAAGAGAGCGAGCCAGACAAGAGAGCAAGCGAGCAAGCCAGATAAGAGAGCGAGCCAAACAAGAGAGCAGGCGAGCGAGCCAGATATGAGAGCAAGCGAGCCAGCCAGATATGAGAGCGAGCGAGCCAGATAAGAGAGCGAGCAAGACAAGAGAGCAAGCGAACTAGCCAGATATGAGAGCAAGCGAGCGAGCCAGATTTGAGAGCGAGCGAGCCAGATATGCGAGCGAGCCAGATAAGAGAGCGAGCCAGACAAGAGAGCAAGCGAGCGAGCCAGATATGAGAGCAAGCGAGCGAGCCGGATATGAGAGAAAGCGAGCAAGCCAGATATGAGAGTAAGCGAGCGAGCCAGATTTGAGAGCTACCGAGCCAGATTTGAGAGCGAGCGAGCGAGCCAGATATGTGAGCGAGCCATAAAAGAGCGAGACAGACAAGAGAGCAAGCGAGCGAGTCAGATATGAGAGCAAGCTAGCAAGCCAGATATGCGAGCGAGCCAGATAAGAGAGCGAGCCAGACAAGAGAGCAAGCGAGCGAGCCAGATATGAGAGCAAGCGAGCGAGCCGGATATGAGAGCAAGCGAGCAAGCCAGATATGAGAGTAAGCGAGCGAGCCAGATTTGAGAGCTACCGAGCCAGATTTGAGAGCGAGCGAGCCAGATATGTGAGCGAGCCATAAAAGAGAGCGAGACAGACAAGAGAGCAAGCGAGCGAGTCAGATATGAGAGCAAGCTAGCAAGCCAGATATGCGAGCGAGCCAGATAAGAGAGCGAGCTAGACAAGAGAGCAAGCGAGCGAGCCAAATATGCTAGCAAGCAAGCCAGATAAGAGAGCGAGCCAGACAAGAGAGCAAGCGAGCGAGCCAGATATGAGAGCAAGCGAGCGAGCCAGATGTGAGAGCGAGACAGGTAAGAGAGCAAGCCAGACAAGAGAGCAAGCGAGCGAGCCAGATTTGCTAGTGAGCAAGCCAGATAAGAGAGCGAGCCAGACAAGAGATTAAGCGAGCGAGCCAGATATGAGAGCAAGCGAGCGAGCCAGATGTGAGAGCGAGCGAGCAAGATATGCGAGCGAGTTAGATAAGAGAGCGAGCCAGACAAGAGAGCAGCGAGCGAGCCAGATACGAGAGCAAGCGAGAAAGCCAGATGTGAGAGAGCGAGGCAGATAAGAGAGCGAGCCAGACAATTAAGCAAGCGAGCGAGCCAGATAAGAGAGCGAGCCAGACAAGAGAGCAAGCGAGCAAGCCAGATAAGAGAGCGAGCCAAACAAGAGAGCAGGCGAGCGAGCCAGATATGAGAGCAAGCGAGCCAGCCAGATATGAGAGCGAGCGAGCCAGATAAGAGAGCGAGCAAGACAAGAGAGCAAGCGAACTAGCCAGATATGAGAGCAAGCGAGCGAGCCAGATATGAGAGCAAGCAAGCCAGCCAGATTTGAGAGCGAGCGAGCCAGATATGCGAGCGAGCCAAATAAGAGAGCGAGCCAGACAAGAGAGCAAGCGAGCGAGCCAGATATGCGAGCAAGCCAGATATGAGAGCGAGCCAGACAAGAGAGCAGCGAGCGAGCCAGATATGAGAGCAAGCGAGCAAGCCAGATGTGAGAGAGAGCGAGGCAGATAAGAGAGCGAGCCAGACAATTAAGCAAGCGAGCAAGCCAGATATGAGAGCAAGCGAGCGATCCAGATATGAGAGCGAGCCAGACATGAGAGCAAGCGAGTGAGCCAGATATGAGAGCAAGCGAGCGAGCCAGATATGAGAGCAAGCGAGCCAGCCAGATATGAGAGCGAGCGAGCCAGATAAGAGAGCGAGCAAGACAAGAGAGCAAGCGAGCTAGCCAGATATGAGAGCGAGCCAGACAAGAGAGCAAGCGAGCGTGCCAGATATGAGAGCAAGCGAGCGAGCCAGATATGAGAGCAAGCGAGCGAGCCAGAAATGAGAGCAAGCGAGCCAGCCAGAAATGAGAGCAAGCGAGCCAGCCAGATGTGAGAGCGAGCTAGCCAGATATGCGAGCGAGCCAGATAAGAGAGCGAGCCAGACAAGAGCAAGCGAGTGAGCCAGAGATGAGAGCGAGCGAGCCAGACATGAGAGGAAGTGAGCGAGCCAGATATGAGAGCGAGCGAGCCAGATAAGAGAGCAAGCCAGACAAGAGAGCAAGCGAGCGAGCCAGATATGCTAGCAAGCAAGCCAGATAAGAGAGCGAGCCAGACAAGAGAGCAAGCGAGCGAGCCAGATATGAGAGCAAGCGAGCGAGCCAGATGTGAGAGCGAGACAGGTAAGAGAGCAAGCCAGACAAGAGAGCAAGCGAGCGAGCAAGATTTGCTAGTGAGCAAGCCAGATAAGAGAGCGAGCCAGACAAGAGATTAAGCGAGCGAGCCAGATATGAGAGCAAGCGAGCGAGCCAGATGTGAGAGAGAGCGAGCAAGATATGCGAGCGAGCAAGATAAGAGAGCGAGCCAGACAAGAGAGCAGCGAGCGAGCCAGATATGAGAGCAAGCGAGAAAGCCAGATGTGAGAGAGAGCGAGGCAGATAAGAGAGCGAGTCAGACAATTAAGCAAGCGAGCGAGCCAGATAAGAGAGCGAGCCAGACAAGAGAGCAAGCGAGCAAGCCAGATAAGAGAGCGAGCCAAACAAGAGAGCAAGCGAGCGAGCCAGATATGAGAGCAAGCGAGCCAGCCAGATATGAGAGCGAGCGAGCCAGATAAGAGAGCGAGCAAGACAAAAGAGCAAGCGAACTAGCCAGATATGAGAGCAAGCGAGCTAGCCAGATTTGAGAGCGAGCGAGCCAGATATGCGAGCGAGCCAGATAAGAGAGCGAGCCAGACAAGAGAGCAAGCGAGCGAGCCAGATATGAGAGCAAGCGAGCGAGCCGGATATGAGAGCAAGCGAGCAAGCCAGATATGAGAGTAAGCGAGCGAGCCAGATTTGAGAGCTACCGAGCCAGATTTGAGAGCGAGCGAGCCAGATATGTGAGCGAGCCATAAAAGAGAGCGAGACAGACAAGAGAGCAAGCGAGCGAGTCAGATATGAGAGCAAGCTAGCAAGCCAGATATGCGAGCGAGCCAGATAAGAGAGCGAGCTAGACAAGAGAGCAAGCGAGCGAGCCAAATATGCTAGCAAGCAAGCCAGATAAGAGAGCGAGCCAGACAAGAGAGCAAGCGAGCGAGCCAGATATGAGAGCAAGCGAGCGAGCCAGATGTGAGAGCGAGACAGGTAAGAGAGCAAGCCAGACAAGAGAGCAAGCGAGCGAGCCAGATTTGCTAGTGAGCAAGCCAGATAAGAGAGCGAGCCAGACAAGAGATTAAGCGAGCGAGCCAGATATGAGAGCAAGCGAGCGAGCCAGATGTGAGAGCGAGCGAGCAAGATATGCGAGCGAGTTAGATAAGAGAGCGAGCCAGACAAGAGAGCAGCGAGCGAGCCAGATACGAGAGCAAGCGAGAAAGCCAGATGTGAGAGAGCGAGGCAGATAAGAGAGCGAGCCAGACAATTAAGCAAGCGAGCGAGCCAGATAAGAGAGCGAGCCAGACAAGAGAGCAAGCGAGCAAGCCAGATAAGAGAGCGAGCCAAACAAGAGAGCAGGCGAGCGAGCCAGATATGAGAGCAAGCGAGCCAGCCAGATATGAGAGCGAGCGAGCCAGATAAGAGAGCGAGCAAGACAAGAGAGCAAGCGAACTAGCCAGATATGAGAGCAAGCGAGCGAGCCAGATTTGAGAGCGAGCGAGCCAGATATGCGAGCGAGCCAGATAAGAGAGCGAGCCAGACAAGAGAGCAAGCGAGCGAGCCAGATATGAGAGCAAGCGAGCGAGCCGGATATGAGAGAAAGCGAGCAAGCCAGATATGAGAGTAAGCGAGCGAGCCAGATTTGAGAGCTACCGAGCCAGATTTGAGAGCGAGCGAGCGAGCCAGATATGTGAGCGAGCCATAAAAGAGCGAGACAGACAAGAGAGCAAGCGAGCGAGTCAGATATGAGAGCAAGCTAGCAAGCCAGATATGCGAGCGAGCCAGATAAGAGAGCGAGCCAGACAAGAGAGCAAGCGAGCGAGCCAGATATGAGAGCAAGCGAGCGAGCCGGATATGAGAGCAAGCGAGCAAGCCAGATATGAGAGTAAGCGAGCGAGCCAGATTTGAGAGCTACCGAGCCAGATTTGAGAGCGAGCGAGCCAGATATGTGAGCGAGCCATAAAAGAGAGCGAGACAGACAAGAGAGCAAGCGAGCGAGTCAGATATGAGAGCAAGCTAGCAAGCCAGATATGCGAGCGAGCCAGATAAGAGAGCGAGCTAGACAAGAGAGCAAGCGAGCGAGCCAAATATGCTAGCAAGCAAGCCAGATAAGAGAGCGAGCCAGACAAGAGAGCAAGCGAGCGAGCCAGATATGAGAGCAAGCGAGCGAGCCAGATGTGAGAGCGAGACAGGTAAGAGAGCAAGCCAGACAAGAGAGCAAGCGAGCGAGCCAGATTTGCTAGTGAGCAAGCCAGATAAGAGAGCGAGCCAGACAAGAGATTAAGCGAGCGAGCCAGATATGAGAGCAAGCGAGCGAGCCAGATGTGAGAGCGAGCGAGCAAGATATGCGAGCGAGTTAGATAAGAGAGCGAGCCAGACAAGAGAGCAGCGAGCGAGCCAGATACGAGAGCAAGCGAGAAAGCCAGATGTGAGAGAGCGAGGCAGATAAGAGAGCGAGCCAGACAATTAAGCAAGCGAGCGAGCCAGATAAGAGAGCGAGCCAGACAAGAGAGCAAGCGAGCAAGCCAGATAAGAGAGCGAGCCAAACAAGAGAGCAGGCGAGCGAGCCAGATATGAGAGCAAGCGAGCCAGCCAGATATGAGAGCGAGCGAGCCAGATAAGAGAGCGAGCAAGACAAGAGTGCAAGCGAACTAGCCAGATATGAGAGCAAGCGAGCGAGCCAGATTTGAGAGCGAGCGAGCCAGATATGCGAGCGAGCCAGATAAGAGAGCGAGCCAGACAAGAGAGCAAGCGAGCGAGCCAGATATGAGAGCAAGCGAGCGAGCCGGATATGAGAGAAAGCGAGCAAGCCAGATATGAGAGTAAGCGAGCGAGCCAGATTTGAGAGCTACCGAGCCAGATTTGAGAGCGAGCGAGCGAGCCAGATATGTGAGCGAGCCATAAAAGAGCGAGACAGACAAGAGAGCAAGCGAGCGAGTCAGATATGAGAGCAAGCTAGCAAGCCAGATATGCGAGCGAGCCAGATAAGAGAGCGAGCCAGACAAGAGAGCAAGCGAGCGAGCCAGATATGAGAGCAAGCGAGCAAGCCAGATTTGAGAGAGAGCGAGGCAGATAAGAGAGCGAGCCAGACAATTAAGCAAGCGAGCGAGCCAGATATGAGAGCAAGCGAGCGATCCAGATATGAGAGCGAGCCAGACATGAGAGCGAGCGAGCCAGATATGAGAGCAAGCGAGCGAGCCAGATATGAGAGCAAGCAAGCCAGCCAGATGTGCGAGCGAGCCAGATATGCGAGCAAGCCAGATAAGAGAGCGAGAAAGACAAGAGAGCAAGCGAGCGAGCCAGATATGAGAGCAAGCGAGCAAGCCAGATGTGAGAGAGAGCGAGGCAGATAAGAGAGCGAGCCAGACAATTAAGCAAGCGAGCGAGCCCGATATGAGAGCAAGCGAGCGATCCAGATATGAGAGTGAGCCAGACATGAGAGCGAGCGAGCCAGATATGAGAGCAAGCGAGCGAGCCAGATATGAGAGCAAGTGAGCCAGCCAGATATGAGAGCGAGCGAGCCAGATAAGAGAGCGAGCAAGACAAGAGAGCAAGCGAGCGAGCCAGATAAGAGAGCCAGCGAGCCAGATAAGAGAGCAAGCCAGACAAGAGAGCAAGCGAGAGAGCCAGATATGCTAGCAAGTAAGCCAGATAAGAGAGCGAGCGAGCCAGATGTGAGAGCGAGCGAGCAAGATATGCGAGCGAGCCAGATAAGAGAGCGAGCCAGACAAGAGAGCAGCGAGCGAGCCAGATATGAGAGCAAGCGAGAAAGCCAGATGTGAGAGAGAGCGAGGCAGATAAGAGAGCGAGCCAGACAATTAAGCAAGCGAGCGAGCCAGATAAGAGAGCGAGCCAGACAAGAGAGCAAGCGAGCAAGCCAGATAAGAGAGCGAGCCAAACAAGAGAGCAAGCGAGCGAGCCAGATATGAGAGCAAGCGAGCCAGCCAGATATGAGAGCGAGCCAGATAAGAGAGCGAGCAAGAAAAAAGAGCAAGCGAACTAGCCAGATATGAGAGCAAGCGAGCTAGCCAGATTTGAGAGCGAGCGAGCCAGATATGCGAGCGAGCCAGATAAGAGAGCGAGCCAGACAAGAGAGCAAGCGAGCGAGCCAGATATGAGAGCAAGCGAGCGAGCCGGATATGAGAGCAAGCGAGCAAGCCAGATATGAGAGTAAGCGAGCGAGCCAGATTTGAGAGCTACCGAGCCAGATTTGAGAGCGAGCGAGCCAGATATGTGAGCGAGCCATAAAAGAGAGCGAGACAGACAAGAAAGCAAGCGAGCGAGCCAGATATGAGAGCAAGCGAGCAAGCCAGATATGAGAGCGAGCCAGATAAGAGAGCGAACAAGACAAGAGAGCAAGCGAGAAAGCCAGATATGAGAGCGAGCGAGCCAGACATGAGAGCAAGCGAGCGAGCCAGATATGAGAGCGAGCGAGCCAGATAAGAGAGGAAGCCAGACAAGAGAGCAAGCGAGCGAGCCAGATATGCTAGCGAGCAAGCCAGATAAGAGAGCGAGCCAGACAAGAGAGCAAGCGAGCGAGCCAGATATGAGAGCAAGCGAGCAAGCCAGATGTGAGAGCGAGACAAATAAGAGAGCAAGTCAGACAAGAGAGCAAGCGAGCGAGCCAGATATGCTAGCGAGCAAGCCAGATAAGAGAGCGAGCCAGACAAGAGAGCAAGCGAGCGAGCCAGATATGAGAGCAAGCCAGATATGAGAGCGAACCAGATAAGAGAGCGAACCAGACAAGAGAGCAAGCGAGAAAGTCAGATATGAGAGCGAGCGAGCCAGACATGAGAGCAAGCGAGCGAGCCAGATATGAGAGCGAGCGAGCCAGATAAGAGAGGAAGCCAGACAAGAGAGCAAGCGAGCGAGCCAGATATGCTAGCGAGCAAGCCAGATAAGAGAGCGAGCCAGACAAGAGAGCAAGCGAGCGAGCCAGATATGAGAGCAAGCGAGCAAGCCAGATGTGAGAGCGAGACTGATAAGAGAGCAAGCCAGACAAGAGAGGAAGTGAGCGAGCCAGATATGCTAGCGAGCAAGCCAGATAAGAGAGCTAGCCAGACAAGAGAGCAAGCGAGCGAGCCAGATATGAGAGCAAGCGAACAAGCCAGATATGAGAGTTAGCCACATAAGAGAGCGAACCAGACAAGAGAGCAAGCGAGAAAGTCAGATATGAGAGCGAGCGAGCCAGACATGAGAGCAAGCGAGCGAGCCAGATATGAGAGCGAGCGAGCCAGATAAGAGAGCAAGCCAGACAAGAGAGCAAGCGAGCGAGCCAGATATGCTAGCGAGCAAGCCAGATAAGAGAGCGAGCGAGCGAGCTAGATATGAGAGCAAGCGAGCGAGCCAGATGTGAGAGCGAGACAGATAAGAGAGCAGCGAGCGAGCCAGGCCAGATATGAGAGCAAGCGAGCAAGCCAGATGTGAGAGAGAGCGAGGCAGATAAGAGAGCGAGCCAGACAATTAAGCAAGCGAGCGAGCCAGATATGAGAGCAAGCGAGCGATCCAGATATGAGAGCGAGCCAGACATGAGAGCGAGCGAGCCAGATATGAGAGCAAGCGAGCGAGCCAGATATGAGAGCAAGCGAGCCAGCCGGATAAGAGAGCGAGCCAGATAAGAGTGAGCAAGACAAGAGAGCAAGCGAGCTAGCCAGATATGATAGCGAGCCAGACAAGAGATCAAGCGAGCGAGCCAGATATGAGAGCAAGCGAGCGAGCCAGATATGAGAGCAAGCGAGCGAGCCAGAAATGAGAGCGAGCGAGCCAGATATGCGAGCGAGCCAGATATGAGAGCAAGCGAGCCAGCCAGAAATGAGAGCAAGTGAGCCAGCCAGATGTGAGAGCGAGCGAGCCAGATATGCGAGCGAGCCAGATAAGAGAGCGCGCCAGACAAGAGAGCAAGCAAGAAAGCAAGATATGAGAGCAAGCGAGCCAGACATGAGAGCAAGCGAGCGAGCCAGATATGAGACCGAGCGAGCCAGATAAGAGAGCAAGCCAGACAAGAGAGCAAGCGTGCGAGCCAGATATGCTAGCGAGCAAGCCAGATAAGAGAGCGAGCCAGACAAGAGAGCAAGCGAGCGAGCCAGATATGAGAGTAAGCGAGCCAGCCAGATATGAGAGCAAGCAAGCCAGATATGAGAGCGAGCAAGACAAGAGAGCGAGCGAACTAGCCAGATATGAGAGCAAGCGAGCGAGCCAGATTTGAGAGAGAGCGAGAAAGATATGCGAGCGAGCCAGATAAGAGAGCGAGCCAGACAAGAGAGCAAGCGAGCGAGCCAGATATGAGAGCAAGCGAGCGAGCCGGATATGTGAGCAAGCGAGCAAGCCAGATATGAGAGCAATCGAGCGAGCCAGATTTGAGAGCGAGCGAACTAGCCAGATATGAGAGCAAGCGAGCGAGCCAGATATGTGAGCGAGCCATAAAAGAGAGCGAGGCAGACAAGAGAGAAAGCGAGCGAGCCATATATGAGAGCAAGCTAGCAAGCCAGATATGAGAGCGAGCCAGATAAGAGAGCGAGCCAGACAAGAGAGCAAGCGAGCGAGCCAGATAAGAGAGCAAGCGAGCCAGCTCGATGTGAGAGCGAGCGAGCCAGATATGCGAGCGAGCCAGATAAGAGAGCGAGCCAGACAAGAGAGCAAGCGAGCGAGCCAGATATGAGAGCAAGCGAGCGAGCCAGATATGAGAGCAAGCAAGCCAGCCAGATGTGAGAGCGAGCGAGCCAGATATGCGAGCGAGCCAAATAAGAGAGCGAGCCAGACAAGAGAGCAAGCGAGCGAGCCAGATAAGAGAGCAAGCCAGACAAGAGAGCAAGCGTGCGAGCCAGATATGCTAGCGAGCAAGCCAGATAAGAGAGCGAGCCAGACAAGAGAGCAAGCGAGCGAGCCAGATATGAGAGTAAGCGAGCCAGCCAGATATGAGAGCAAGCAAGCCAGATATGAGAGCGAGCAAGACAAGAGAGTGAGCGAACTAGCCAGATATGAGAGCAAGCGAGCGAGCCAGATTTGAGAGAGAGCGAGAAAGATATGCGAGCGAGCCAGATAAGAGAGCGAGCCAGACAAGAGAGCAAGCGAGCGAGCCAGATATGAGAGCAAGCGAGCGAGCCGGATATGTGAGCAAGCGAGCAAGCCAGATATGAGAGCAATCGAGCGAGCCAGATTTGAGAGCGAGCGAACTAGCCAGATATGAGAGCAAGCGAGCGAGCCAGATATGTGAGCGAGCCATAAAAGAGAGCGAGGCAGACAAGAGAGAAAGCGAGCGAGCCAGATATGAGAGCAAGCTAGCAAGCCAGATATGAGAGCGAGCCAGATAAGAGAGCGAGCCAGACAAGAGAGCAAGCGAGCGAGCCAGATAAGAGAGCAAGCGAGCCAGCTCGATGTGAGAGCGAGCGAGCCAGATATGCCAGCGAGCCAGATAAGAGAGCGAGCCAGACAAGAGAGCAAGCGAGCGAGCCAGTTATGAGAGCAAGCGAGCGAGCCAGATATGAGAGCAAGCAAGCCAGCCAGATGTGAGAGCGAGCGAGCCAGATATGCGAGCGAGCCAAATAAGAGAGCGAGCCAGACAAGAGAGCAAGCGAGCGAGCCAGATATGCGAGCAAGCCAGATATGAGAGCGAGCCAGACAAGAGAGCAGCGAGCGAGCCAGATATGAGAGCAAGCGAGCAAGCCAGATGTGAGAGAGAGCGAGGCAGATAAGAGAGCGAGCAGACAATTAAGCAAGCGAGCAAGCCAGATATGAGAGCAAGCGAGCGATCCAGATATGAGAGCGAGCCAGACATGAGAGCAAGCGAGCGAGCCAGATATGAGAGCAAGCGAGCGAGCCAGATATGAGAGCAATCGAGCCAGCCAGATATGAGAGCGAGCGAGCCAGATAAGAGAGCGAGCAAGACAAGAGAGCAAGCGAGCTAGCCGGATATGAGAGCGAGCCAGACAAGAGAGCAAGCGAGCGTGCCAGATATGAGAGCAAGCGAGCGAGCCAGATATGAGAGCAAGCGAGCGAGCCAGAAATGAGAGCAAGCGAGCCAGCCAGAAATGAGAGCAAGCGAGCCAGCCAGATGTGAGAGCGAGCTAGCCAGATATGCGAGCGAGCCAGATAAGAGAGCGAGCCAGACAAGAGCAAGCGAGCGAGCCAGAGATGAGAGCGAGCGAGCCAGACATGAGAGGAAGTGAGCGAGCCAGATATGAGAGCGAGCGAGCCAGATAAGAGAGCAAGCCAGACAAGAGAGCAAGCGAGCGAGCCAGATATGTTAGCAAGCAAGCCAGATAAGAGAGCGAGCCAGACAAGAGAGCAAGCGAGCGAGCCAGATATGAGAGCAAGCGAGCGAGCCAGATGTGAGAGCGAGACAGGTAAGAGAGCAAGCCAGACAAGAGAGCAAGCGAGCGAGCAAGATTTGCTAGTGAGCAAGCCAGATAAGAGAGCGAGCCAGACAAGAGATTAAGCGAGCGAGCCAGATATGAGAGCAAGCGAGCGAGCCAGATGTGAGAGCGAGCGAGCAAGATATGCGAGCGAGCCAGATAAGAGAGCGAGCCAAACAAGAGAGCAGCGAGCGAGCCAGATATGAGAGCAAGCGAGAAAGCCAGATGTGAGAGAGAGCGAGGCAGATAAGAGAGCGAGTCAGACAATTAAGCAAGCGAGCGAGCCAGATAAGAGAGCGAGCCAGACAAGAGAGCAAGCGAGCAAGCCAGATAAGAGAGCGAGCCAAACAGAGAGCAAGCGAGCGAGCCAGATATGAGAGCAAGCGAGCCAGCCAGATATGAGAGCGAGCGAGCCAGATAAGAGAGCGAGCAAGACAAAAGAGCAAGCGAACTAGCCAGATATGAGAGCAAGCGAGCTAGCCAGATTTGAGAGCGAGCGAGCCAGATATGCGAGCGAGCCAGATAAGAGAGCGAGCCAGACAAGAGAGCAAGCGAGCGAGCCAGATATGAGAGCAAGCGAGCGAGCCGGATATGAGAGCAAGCGAGCAAGCCAGATATGAGAGTAAGCGAGCGAGCCAGATTTGAGAGCTACCGAGCCAGATTTGAGAGCGAGCGAGCCAGATATGTGAGCGAGCCATAAAAGAGAGCGAGACAGACAAGAGAGCAAGCGAGCGAGTCAGATATGAGAGCAAGCTAGCAAGCCAGATATGCGAGCGAGCCAGATAAGAGAGCGAGCTAGACAAGAGAGCAAGCGAGCGAGCCAGATATGCTAGCAAGCAAGCCAGATAAGAGAGCGAGCCAGACAAGAGAGCAAGCGAGCGAGCCAGATATGAGAGCAAGCGAGCGAGCCAGATGTGAGAGCGAGACAGGTAAGAGAGCAAGCCAGACAAGAGAGCAAGCGAGCGAGCCAGATTTGCTAGTGAGCAAGCCAGATAAGAGAGCGAGCCAGACAAGAGATTAAGCGAGCGAGCCAGATATGAGAGCAAGCGAGCGAGCCAGATGTGAGAGCGAGCGAGCAAGATATGCGAGCGAGCTAGATAAGAGAGCGAGCCAGACAAGAGAGCAGCGAGCGAGCCAGATACGAGAGCAAGCGAGAAAGCCAGATGTGAGAGAGCGAGGCAGATAAGAGAGCGAGCCAGACAATTAAGCAAGCGAGCGAGCCAGATAAGAGAGCGAGCCAGACAAGAGAGCAAGCGAGCAAGCCAGATAAGAGAGCGAGCCAAACAAGAGAGCAGGCGAGCGAGCCAGATATGAGAGCAAGCGAGCCAGCCAGATATGAGAGCGAGCGAGCCAGATAAGAGAGCGAGCAAGACAAGAGAGCAAGCGAACTAGCCAGATATGAGAGCAAGCGAGCGAGCCAGATTTGAGAGCGAGCGAGCCAGATATGCGAGCGAGCCAGATAAGAGAGCGAGCCAGACAAGAGAGCAAGCGAGCGAGCCAGATATGAGAGCAAGCGAGCGAGCCGGATATGAGAGAAAGCGAGCAAGCCAGATATGAGAGTAAGCGAGCGAGCCAGATTTGAGAGCTACCGAGCCAGATTTGAGAGCGAGCGAGCGAGCCAGATATGTGAGCGAGCCATAAAAGAGCGAGACAGACAAGAGAGCAAGCGAGCGAGTCAGATATGAGAGCAAGCTAGCAAGCCAGATATGCGAGCGAGCCAGATAAGAGAGCGAGCCAGACAAGAGAGCAAGCGAGCGAGCCAGATATGAGAGCAAGCGAGCAAGCCAGATTTGAGAGAGAGCGAGGCAGATAAGAGAGCGAGCCAGACAATTAAGCAAGCGAGTGAGCCAGATATGAGAGCAAGCGAGCGATCCAGATATGAGAGCGAGCCAGACATGAGAGCGAGCGAGCCAGATATGAGAGCAAGGGAGCGAGCCAGATATGAGAGCAAGCAAGCCAGCCAGATGTGCGAGCGAGCCAGATATGCGAGCAAGCCAGATAAGAGAGCGAGCCAGACAAGAGAGCAAGCGAGCGAGCCAGATATGAGAGCAAGCGAGCAAGCCAGATGTGAGAGAGAGCGAGGCAGATAAGAGAGCGAGCCAGACAATTAAGCAAGCGAGCGAGCCAGATATGAGAGCAAGCGAGCGATCCAGATAAGAGTGCGAGCCAGACATGAGAGCGAGCGAGCCAGATATGAGAGCAAGCGAGCGAGCCAGATATGAGAGCAAGCGAGCCAGCCAGATATGAGAGCGAGCGAGCCAGATAAGAGAGCGAGCAAGACAAGAGAGCAAGCGAGCGAGCCAGATAAGAGAGCGAGCCAGACAAGAGAGCAAGCGAGCGAGCCAGATATGAGAGCAAGCCAGATATGAAAGCGAGCCAGATAAGAGAGCGAACCAGACAAGAGAGCAAGCAAGAAAGCCATATATGAGAGCGAGCGAGCCAGACATAAGAGCAAGCGAGCGAGCCAGAGATGAGAGCCAGCGAGCCAGACATGAGAGGAAGTGAGCGAGCCAGATATGAGAGCGAGCGAGCCAGATAAGAGAGCAAGCCAGACAAGAGAGCAAGCGAGCGAGCCAGATATGCTAGCAAGCAAGCCAGATAAGAGAGCGAGCCAGACAAGAGAGCAAGCGAGCGATCCAGATATGAGAGTGAGCCAGACATGAGAGCGAGCGAGCCAGATATGAGAGCAAGCGAGCGAACCAGATATGAGAGCAAGTGAGCCAGCCAGATATGAGAGCGAGCGAGCCAGATAAGAGAGCGAGCAAGACAAGAGAGCAAGCGAGCGAGCCAGATATGCTAGCAAGCAAGCCAGATAAGAGAGCGAGCGAGCCAGATGTGAGAGCGAGCGAGCAAGATATGCGAGCGAGCCAGATAAGAGAGCGAGCCAGACAAGAGAGCAGCGAGCGAGCCAGATATGAGAGCAAGCGAGAAAGCAAGATGTGAGAGAGAGCGAGGCAGATAAGAGAGCGAGCCAGACAATTAAGCAAGCGAGCGAGCCAGATAAGAGAGCGAGCCAGACAAGAGAGCAAGCGAGCAAGCCAGATAAGAGAGCGAGCCAAACAAGAGAGCAAGCGAGCGAGCCAGATATGAGAGCAAGCGAGCCAGCCAGATATGAGAGCGAGCCAGATAAGAGAGCGAGCAAGACAAAAGAGCAAGCGAACTAGCCAGATATGAGAGCAAGCGAGCGAGCCAGATTTGAGAGCGAGCGAGCAAGATATGCGAGCGAGCCAGATAAGAGAGCGAGCCAGACAAGAGAGCAAGCGAGCGAGCCAGATATGAGAGCAAGCGAGCGAGCCGGATATGAGAGCAAGCGAGCAAGCCAGATATGAGAGTAAGCGAGCGAGCCAGATTTGAGAGCTACCGAGCCAGATTTGAGAGCGAGCGAGCCAGATATGTGAGCGAGCCATAAAAGAGAGCGAGACAGACAAGAGAGCAAGCGAGCGAGTCAGATATGAAAGCAAGCTAGCAAGCCAGATATGCGAGCGAGCCAGATAAGAGAGCGAGCTAGACAAGAGAGCAAGCGAGCGAGCCAGATATGCTAGCAAGCAAGCCAGATAAGAGAGCGAGCCAGACAAGAGAGCAAGCGAGCGAGCCAGATATGAGAGCAAGCAATCGAGCCAGATGTGAGAGTGAGACAGGTAAGAGAGCAAGCCAGACAAGAGAGCAAGCGAGCGAGCCAGATTTGCTAGTGAGCAAGCCAGATAAGAGAGCGAGCCAGACAAGAGATTAAGCGAGCGAGCCAGATATGAGAGCAAGCGAGCGAGCTAGATGTGAGAGAGCGAGGCAGATAAGAGAGCGAGCCAGACAATTAAGCAAGCGAGCGAGCCAGATAAGAGAGCGAGCCAGACAAGAGAGCAAGCGAGCAAGCCAGATAAGAGAGCGAGCCAAACAAGAGAGCAGGCGAGCGAGCCAGATATGAGAGCAAGCGAGCCAGCCAGATATGAGAGCGAGCGAGCCAGATAAGAGAGCGAGCAAGACAAGAGAGCAAGCGAACTAGCCAGATATGAGAGCAAGCGAGCGAGCCAGATTTGAGAGCGAGCGAGCCAGATATGCGAGCGAGCCAGATAAGAGAGCGAGCCAGACAAGAGAGCAAGCGAGCGAGCTAGATATGAGAGCAAGCGAGCGAGCCGGATATGAGAGAAAGCAAGCAAGCCAGATATGAGAGTAAGCGAGCGAGCCAGATTTGAGAGCTACCGAGCCAGATTTGAGAGCGAGCGAGCCAGATATGTGAGCGAGCCATAAAAGAGAGCGAGACAGACAAGAGAGCAAGCGAGCGAGTCAGATATGAGAGCAAGCTAGCAAGCCAGATATGCGAGCGAGCCAGATAAGAGAGCGAGCCAGACAAGAGAGCAAGCGAGCGAGCCAGATATGAGAGCAAGCGAGCAAGTCAGATTTGAGAGAGAGCGAGGCAGATAAGAGAGCAGGCCAGACAATTAAGCAAGCGACCGAGCCAGATATGAGAGCAAGCGAGCGATCCAAATATGAGAGCGAGCCAGACATGAGAGCGAGCGAGCCAGATATGAGAGCAAGCGAGCGAGCCAGATATGAGAGCATGCAAGCCAGCCAGATGTGCGAGCGAGCCAGATATGCGAGCAAGCCAGATAAGAGAGCGAGCCAGACAAGAGAGCAAGCGAGCGAGCCAGACAAGAGAGCAAGCGAGCGAGCCAAATATGAGAGCAAGCGAGCAAGCCAGATGTGAGAGAGATCGAGGCAGATAAGAGAGCGAGCCAGACAATTAAGCAAGCGAGCGAGCCAGATATGAGAGCAAGCGAGCGATCCAGATATGAGAGTGAGCCAGACATGAGAGCGAGCGAGCCAGATATGAGAGCAAGTGAGCGAGCCAGATATGAAAGCAAGCGAGCCAGCCAGATATGAGAGCGAGCGAGCCAGATAAGAGAGCGAGCAAGACAAGAGAGCAAGCGAGCTAGCCAGATAAGAGAGCCAGCGAGCCAGATAAGAGAGCAAGCCAGACAAGAGAGCAAGCGAGCGAGCCAGATATGCTAGCAAGCAAGCCAGATAAGAGAGCGAGCCAGACAAGAGAGCAAGCGAGCAAGCCAGATATGAGAGCAAGCGAGCAAGCCAGATATGAGAGCGAGCCAGATAAGAGAGCGAACCAGACAAGAGAGCAAGCGAGAAAGCCAGATATGTGAGCGAGCGAGCCAGACATGAGAGCAAGCGAGCGAGCCAGATATGAGAGCGAGCGAGCCAGACATGAGAGCAAGCGAGCGAGCCAGATATGAGAGCGAGCGAGCCAGATAAGAGAGCAAGCCAGACTAGAGAGCAAGCGAGCGAGCTAGATATGCTAGCGAGCAAGCCAGATAAGAGAGCGAGCGAGCTAGGTATGAGAGCAAGCGAGCGAGCCAGATGTGAGAGAGAGACAGATAAGAGAGCAAGTCAGACAAGAGAGCAAGCGAGCGAGCAAGATATGCGAGCGAGCCAGATAAGAGAGCGAGCCAGACAAGAGAGCAAGCGAGCGAGCCAGATATGAGAGCAAGCAAGCAAGCCAGATGTGAGAGAGAGCGAGGCAGATAAGAGAGCGAGCCAGATAAGAGAGCGAGCCAGATATGAGAGCAAGCGAGCGAGCCAGATATGAGAGCAAGCGAGCGAGCCAGATACGAGAGCAAGCAAGCCAGCCAGATGTGAGAGCGAGCGAGCCAGATAAGAGAGCGAGCCAGACAAGAGAGCAAGCGAGCGAGCCAGATATGAGAGCAAGCGAGCAAGCCAGACATGAGAGCGAGCGAGCCAGATAAGAGAGCAAGCGAGCGAGGCGGATATGCTAGCGAGCAAGCCAGATAAGAGAGCAAGCCAGAGAAGAGAGCAAGCGAGCGAGCCAGATATGAGAGCAAGCGAACGAGCCAGATGTGAGAGCGAGACAGATAAGAGAGTAAGCCAGACAAGAGAGCAAGTGAGCGAGCCAGATATGCTAGCGAGCAAGCCAGATAAGAGAGCAAGCCAGACAAGAGAGCAAGCGAGTGAGCCAGATATGAGAGCAAGCGAGCGAGCCAGATGTGAGAGTGAGCGAGCAAGATATGCGAGCGAGCCAGATAAGACAGCGAGCCAGACAAGAGAGCAGCGAGCGAGCCAGATATGAGAGCAAGCGAGCAAGCCAGATGTGAGAGAGAGCGAGGCAGATAAGAGAGCGAGCCAGACAATTAAGCAAGCGAGCCAGCCAGATATGAGAGCAAGCGAGCGATCCAGATATGAGAGTGAGCCAGACATGAGAGCGAGCGAGCCAGATATGAGAGCAAGCGAGCGAGCCAGATATGAGAGCAGGCGAGCCAGCCAGATATGAGAGCGAGCGAGCCAGATAAGAGAGCGAGCAAGACAAGAGAGCAAGTGTGCTAGCCAGATATGAGAGCAAGCGAGCGAGCCAGATTTGAGAGCAAGCGAGTGAGCCAGATATGAGAGCGAGACAGATAAGAGAGCGAACCAGACAAGAGAGCAATCGAGCGAGCCAGATATGTGAGCGAGCGAGCCAGATATGAAAGCAAGCGAGCCGGCCCGATGTGAAAGCGAGCGAGCCAGATATGCGAGCGAGCCAGATGAGAGAGCGAGCCAGACAAGAGAGCAAGCGAGCGAGCCAGATATGAGAGCAAGCCAGATATGAAAGCGAGCCAGATAAGAGAGCGAACCAGACAAGAGAGCAAGCAAGAAAGCCATATATGAGAGCGAGCGAGCCAGACATAAGAGCAAGCGAGCGAGCCAGAGATGAGAGCGAGCGAGCCAGACATGAGAGGAAGTGAGCGAGCCAGATATGAGAGCGAGCGAGACAGATAAGAGAGCAAGCCAGACAAGAGAGCAAGTGAGCCAGATATGCTAGCAAGCAAGCCAGATAAGAGAGCGAGCCAGACAAGAGAGCAAGCGAGCGAGCCAGATATGAGAGCAAGCGAGCGAGCCAGATGTGAGAGCGAGACAGGTAAGAGAGCAAGCCAGACAAGAGAGCAAGCGAGCGAGCCAGATTTGCTAGTGAGCAAGCCAGATAAGAGAGCGAGCCAGACAAGAGATTAAGCGAGCGAGCCAGATATGAGAGCAAGCGAGCGAGCCAGATGTGAGAGCGAGCGAGCAAGATATGCGAGCGAGCCAGATAAGAGAGCGAGCCAGACAAGAGAGCAGCGAGCGAGCCAGATATGAGAGCAAGCGAGAAAGCCAGATGTGAGAGAGAGCGAGGCAGATAAGAGAGCGAGCCAGACAATTAAGCAAGCGAGCGAGCCAGATAAGAGAGCGAGCCAGACAAGAGAGCAAGCGAGCAAGCCAGATAAGAGAGCGAGCCAAACAAGAGAGCAAGCAAGCGAGCCAGATATGAGAGCAAGCGAGCCAGCCAGATATGAGAGCGAGCGAGCCAGATAAGAGAGCGAGCAAGACAAGAGAGCAAGCGAACTAGCCAGATATGAGAGCAAGCGAGCGAGCCAGATTTGAGAGCGAGCGAGCCAGATATGCGAGCGAGCCAGATAAGAGAGCGAGCCAGACAAGAGAGCAAGCGAGCGAGCCAGATATGAGAGCAAGCGAGCGAGCCGGATATGAGAGCAAGCGAGCAAGCCAGATATGAGAGTAAGCGAGCGAGCCAGATTTGAGAGCTACCGAGCCAGATTTGAGAGCGAGCGAGCCAGATATGTGAGCGAGCCATAAAAGAGAGCGAGACAGACAAGAGAGCAAGCGAGCGAGTCAGATATGAGAGCAAGCTAGCAAGCCAGATATGCGAGCGAGCCAGTTAAGAGAGCGAGCCAGACAAGAGAGCAAGCGAGCGAGCCAGATATGAGAGCAAGCGAGCAAGCCAGATTTGAGAGAGAGCGAGGCAGATAAGAGAGCGAGCCAGACAATTAAGCAAGCGAGCGAGCCAGATATGAGAGCAAGCGAGCGATCCAGATAAGAGTGCGAGCCAGACATGAGAGCGAGCGAGCCAGATATGAGAGCAAGCGAGCGAGCCAGATATGAGAGCAAGCGAGCCAGCAAGATATGAGAGCGAGCGAGCCAGATAAGAGAGCGAGCAAGACAAGAGAGCAAGCGAGCGAGCCAGATAAGAGAGCGAGCCAGACAAGAGAGCAAGCGAGCGAGCCAGATATGAGAGCAAGCCAGATATGAAAGCGAGCCAGATAAGAGAGCGAACCAGACAAGAGAGCAAGCAAGAAAGCCATATATGAGAGCGAGCGAGCCAGACATAAGAGCAAGCGAGCGAGCCAGAGATGAGAGCCAGCGAGCCAGACATGAGAGGAAGTGAGCGAGCCAGATATGAGAGCGAGCGAGCCAGATAAGAGAGCAAGCCAGACAAGAGAGCAAGCGAGCGAGCCAGATATGCTAGCAAGCAAGCCAGATAAGAGAGCGAGCCAGACAAGAGAGCAAGCGAGCGAGCCAGATATGAGAGCAAGCGAGCGAGCCAGATGTGAGAGCGAGACAGGTAAGAGAGCAAGCCAGACAAGAGAGCAAGCGAGCGAGCCAGATTTGCTAGTGAGCAAGCCAGATAAGAGAGCGAGCCAGACAAGAGATTAAGCGAGCGAGCCAGATATGAGAGCAAGCGAGCGAGCCAGATGTGAGAGCGAGCGAGCAAGATATGCGAGCGAGCCAGATAAGAGAGCGAGCCAGACAAGAGAGCAGCGAGCGAGCCAGATATGAGAGCAAGCGAGAAAGCCAGATGTGAGAAAGAGCGAGGCAGATAAGAGAGGGAGCCAGACAATTAAGCAAGCGAGCGAGCCAGATAAGAGAGCGAGCCAGACAAGAGAGCAAGCGAGCAAGCCAGATAAGAGAGCGAGCCAAACAAGAGAGCAAGCGAGCAAGCCAGATATGAGAACAAGCGAGCCAGCCAGATATGAGAGCGAGCGAGCCAGATAAGAGAGCGAGCAAGACAAGAGAGCAAGCGAACTAGCCAGATATGAGAGCAAGCGAGCGAGCCAGATTTGAGAGCGAGCGAGCCAGATATGCGAGCGAGCCAGATAAGAGAGCGAGCCAGACAAGAGAGCAAGCGAGCGAGCCAGATATGAGAGTAAGCGAGCGAGCCAGATTTGAGAGCTACCGAGCCAGATTTGAGAGCGAGCGAGCCAGATATGTGAGCGAGCCATAAAAGAGAGCGAGACAGACAAGAGAGCAAGCGAGCGAGTCAGATATGAGAGCAAGCTAGCAAGCCAGATATGCGAGCGAGCCAGATAAGAGAGCGAGCCAGACAAGAGAGCAAGCGAGCGACCAGATATGAAAGCAAGCGAGCAAGCCAGATTTGAGAGAGAGCGAGGCAGATAAGAGAGTGAGCCAGACAATTAAGCAAGCGAGCGAGCCAGATATGAGAACAAGCAAGCGATCCAGATAAGAGAGCGAGCCAGACATGAGAGCGAGCGAGTCAGATATGAGAGCAAGCGAGTGAGCCAGATATGAGAGCAAGCGAGCCAGCCAGATATGAGAGCGAGCGAGCCAGATAAGAGAGCGAGCAAGACAAGAGAGCAAGCGAGCGAGCCAGATAAGAGAGCCAGCGAGCAAGATAAGAGAGCAAGCCAGACAAGAGAGCAAGCGAGCGAGCCAGATATGCTAGCAAGCAAGCCAGATAAGAGAGCGAGCCAGACAAGAGAGCAAGCGAGCAAGCCAGATATGAGAGCAAGCGAGCAAGCCAGATATGAGAGCGAGCCAGATAAGAGAGCGAACCAGACAAGAGAGCAAGCGAGAAAGCCAGATATGTGAGCAAGCGAGCCAGACATGAGAGCAAGCGAGCGAGCCAGATATGAGAGCGAGCGAGCCAGACATGAGAGCAAGCGAGCGAGCCAGATATGAGAGCGAGCGAGCCAGATAAGAGAGGAAGCCAGACAAGAGAGCAAGCGAGCGAGCCAGTTATGCTAGCGAGCAAGCCAGATAAGAGAGCGAGCGAGCTAGGTATGAGAGCAAGCGAGCGAGCCAGATGTGAGAGAGAGACAGATAAGAGAGCAAGTCAGACAAGAGAGCAAGCGAGCGAGCAAGATATGCGAGCGAGCCAGATAAGAGAGCGAGCCAGACAAGAGAGCAAGCGAGCGAGCCAGATATGAGATCAAGCGAGCAAGCCAGATGTGAGAGAGAGCGAGGCAGATAAGAGAGCGAGCCAGACAATTAAGCAAGCGAGCGAGCCAGATATGAGAGCAAGCGAGCGAGCCAGATATGAGAGCGAGCAAGACATGAGAGCGAGCGAGCCAGATATGAGAGCAAGCGAGCGAGCCAGATATGAGAGCAAGCGAGCCAGCCAGATATGAGAGCGAGCGAGCCAGATAAGAGAGAGCAAGACAAGAGAGCAAGCGAGCTAGCCAGATATGAGAGCGAGCCAGACAAGAGAGCAAGCGAGCGAGCCAGATATGAGAGCGAGCCAGACAAGAGAGCAAGCGAGCGAGCCAGATATGAAAGCAAGCGAGCGAGCCAGATATGAGAGCAAGCGAGCGAGCCAGAAATGAGAGCAAGCGAGCCAGCCAGTAATGAGAGCAAGCGAGCCAGCCAGATATGAGAGCGAGCGAGCCAGATAAGGGAGCGAGCAAGACAAGAGAGCAAGCGAACTAGCCAGATATGAGAGCAAGCGAGCGAGCCAGATTTGAGAGCGAGCGAGCCAGATATGCGAGCGAGCCAGATAAGAGAGCGAGCCAGACAAGAGAGCAAGCCAGATATGAGAGCTAGCGAGCGAGCCGGATATGAGAGCGAGCGAGCAAGCCAGATATGAGAGCAAGCGAGCGAGCCAGATTTGAGAGCGAGCGAGCCAGATTTGAGAGCGAGCGAGCCAGATATGTGAGCGAGCCATAAAAGAGAGCGAGACAGACAAGGGAGAAAGCGAGCGAGCCAGATATGAGAGCAAGCTAGCAAGCCAGAAATGAGAGCGAGCCAGATAAGAGAGCGAGCCAGACAAGAGAGCAAGCGAGCGAGCCAGATATGAGAGCAAGCGAGCCAGCTCTATGTGAGAGCGAGCGAGCCAGATATGTGAGCGAGCCAGATAAGAGAGCGAGCCAGACAAGAGAGCAAGCGAGCCAGACAAGAGAGCAAGCGAGCGAGCCAGATATGAGAGCAAGCGAACGAGCCAGATGTGAGATCGAGACAGGTAAGAGAGCAAGCCAGACAAGAGAGCAAGCGAGCGAGCCAGATATGCTAGTGAGCAAGCCAGATAAGAGAGCGAGCCAGACAAGAGAGCAAGCGAGCGAGCCAGATATGAGAGCAAGCGAGCGAGCCAGATGTGAGAGCGAGCGAGCAAGATATGCGAGCGAGCCAGATAAGAGAGCGAGCCAGACAAGAGAGCAGCGAGCGAGCCAGATATGAGAGCAAGCGAGCAAGCCAGATGTGAGAGAGAGCGAGGCAGATAAGAGCGAGCCAGACAATTAAGCAAGCGAACGAGCCAGATAAGAGAGCGAGCCAGACAAGAGAGCAAGCGAGCAAGCCAGATATGAGAGCAAGCGAGCCAGCCAGATATGAGAGCGAGCAAGCCAGATAAGAGAGCGAGCAAGACAAGAGAGCAAGCGAGCGAGCCAGATATGAGAGCAAGCGAGCCAGCCAGATATGAGAGCGAGTGAGCCAGATAAGAGAGCGAGCAAGACAAGAGAGCAAGCGAACTAGCCAGATATGAGAGCAAGCGAGCGAGCCAGATTTGAGAGCGAGCGAGCCAGATATGCGAGCGAGCCAGATAAGAGAGCGAGCCAGACAAGAGAGCAAGCGAGCGAGCCAGATATGCTAGCGAGCAAGCCAGATAAGAGAGCAAGCGAGCTAGATATGAGAGCAAGCGAGCGAGCCAGATGTGAGAGAGAGACAGATAAGAGAGAAAGTCAGACAAGAGAGCAAGCGAGCGAGCAAGATATGCGAGCGAGCCAGATAAGA